>NC_066520.1:24095433-24097933 GCF_024679095.1 Eriocheir sinensis | reverse complement strand
AAGTACACATATTTTCACACGGCTTTCGTAGATGTGAGTATTTCATGGGGTAGTTTTATGACCCTGGTGGTAGTCTGAACCTTCCTCTGTACCGTGAACCTAAAGAAACACCCACGAGAACCCAATGTGTGTGTGTGTGTGTGTGTGTGTGTGTGTGTGTGTGTGTGTCTCCCCCTTAAAGAAACCTAAAGTAGTTCCCGTTGAAATCTGACGTTTTCTTCAAAGTATTACATCTCGATTTCTTTTTCATGTCCCACTCTTTTATTTTTATTCTCTTAATTCTCCTCCTCTTTCTCTTCCTCCTTTTCTTCTTCTCCTCTTCTTCGTTCTCTTCCTCCTTTTCTTCTTCTCCTCCTCTTCTTCGTTCTCTTCCTCCTTTTCTTCTTCGCCTCCTCTTCTTCGTTCTCTTCCTCCTTCTCTTTCTCCTCCTTTCTCCTCCTCCTCTTGATCTTTTTCCTCGTCTTCCTCATCGAATTCTTCCTTCCTCCTCCTCCTCCTCTTCCTCCTGCCTCCACGCTTCCTCCTCCTCCTCGCTTCTTATCTTCACGAGAGGAGGGGAAAAATAAAGAAAATGGCGAATACTTGCATAGGGGAAGACATGGAAGGAATGAGGGTTAAGTTTTGTATAGATATTCGCTCTTAATGTCACGTATCATAAGGCCTTGAATGAGTGACCGAGGAGGACAGTGTCAGGCCGCCCCGCGCTACCCGCCTGAGATGCATGGTAGAAAATCGTTGTTTGCCCATTCTTCGACCCATACATCACCCTGTGTCTCTCTTTCTCACCCTCATCCACCGTAGAACACAAGCTTACACACACAGGAGGCTCGTAGCTACATCACAACGCGCAGAGAACGGTCATATAAGGAAGGGAAATACTATACTTGGGTGTTTCAAACGTATCGGGTGTGGAGAAGCTGCTTACGCCCACGGGAAGGCTCGGGGATATTCGCTCTTTATGTCACGTATCCTAAGGACGTGAATGAGTGAGTTAGCGAGGGAGGAGCCGGGCTGGTGTGTGGCCGCGTGAGATGCCTGGTAGGGGGCTCGCTGTCTGCCAATGCTACGAGCCATATATCAACCTCTGTCCATCTTCCTTGTTCTTATCTACCGTAGAACACTTTATTACAAATGCAGGAAGGCTCGTAGCTATATAATAACCCCCCAGAGAACAGCGATATAGGGAGGGGAAATACGATCTGTGGGTGTTTGATACGTACCGCCTGCACAGTCGGCGGGACAGAAGGGAGGCGACTGAGGCGAGGTGTTCCGCTAGGCGCTCGCGGGGACCACACCACTTCGCAAGATTTTCCCGAAGAGGGCACGTCGGGCAGCACACAGGGGCCCTAGACACACAAGACAACCACCCACACACACTACAAAACACAATACAACACGATTAATATGAAGAACAGCGGTTATTAGGCCCTAATGAGGCGGTGGAAAGCGGTGAACGAAACACAAATTCGAGGGTGAGCACAGATATAAGGACTCGCCGCGGAGTAACCAAAAGTTTGCGGCGCTATTGACGATCCAAGAGCTTCGGGTCAGCTTTTGACCGGCCACAAGAAGAGGATGAGGAATTTCTTCTAATCTAATGTTAAGGATTTGACTGCATCGTTTTGGGCCGGGAAGTGCGAGGAGTTAAGGGCTGGCAAGACTGAGAAACGGGCCGGAGTCTAGTAAATTTCTCATCCCGGAGCGCCATTTTTGCAGCCCTGGGACCATACCCTCAAGCGCTTCGCCGCCTCGCCGCTGACATCCACACTGGACAAGGCTTTCATAGGCGTTTTGGGCGTTTCCAGAGGTACTTTGATGACCCGGGTGGTAGTTTGATCCCTCTTCTTTACCATGAACGTAGGAAAACACTCATGAAAACCCGATTAATGTCCTTTTTCGGCCTCAAAGTTGACGTGAGTGAGCGGCAGAAGCGTCTAAGAACACCACTTCACCGCTTCAGATTCAATAGGACATTCGTAGGAGTTTTGGGCGTTTCCAGAGGTACTTTGATGACCCGGTGGTAGTTGGACCCTTCTTCTGTACCATGAACGTAGGAAAACACTCATGAATACCCGATTAATGTCCTTTTTCGGCCTTAAAGTTGACGTGAGTGAGCGGCGGAAGCGTCTGAGAACACCGCTTATATCCCCGCTGACACCCACAATGGACAAGACTTTCATAGGCGTTTTGGGCGTTTCCAGAGGTACCTTAGTGACCCTGGTGGTAGTTTGACCCTTCTTCTGTACCATGAACGTAGGAAAACACTCATGAAAACCAGATTAATATCCTTTTCGGCCTTTGCAAAAAGTTGACGTGAGTGCGAGGTGAAAGCGCGCATGTGCGAAAACCGACCGGGTGCTTTTTCTTAAACATCGGGCTCCCATTATAAGATTAGGCTAGTGTTCATGATTGACTGTTCCCGATCACGGTGCAGGAGTATCACTGGGCTCACAAAACAGTCCATGAAAAGCCCAGCAACTTCTACGAGAGGCTTGGTGAA
>NC_066520.1:24060433-24062933 GCF_024679095.1 Eriocheir sinensis | reverse complement strand
TACAACACCTCAAATCATAAGTCCTTCCACATTTCGCAATTACCATAAAAAATAAGAAGAATCAAACACCATTCCCGGTTCCCAAGACAAGTTTCGCTGTACTAGGAATACGTTTAGATCCGGCCAAGCTCTCTCTCTTCCCCGCCTTCCTGGAATTCATTGGGACACTATTTATAAACATTTTTACACATCATTGCCAAGGAGACTCGACCAGCTAGCAACGGGGCACGGGACGACAAGAGAGACAGGTAGAGACAGACAGAGACAGAGAGAGGGACAGAGACGAGAGAGAGGAAGAGAGGGAGAGAAGGAGAGAGAGGTTCCTGGTAAGAGTTTAAAAATATGGATGAGGATGCAACAAGGATCATCACTTACTGGCTTTCCATTTGTCCTTCGTCGGTGAGGGCTTGCGCGCATGTGTGTGTATGTGTGAGGGGGTGTCCTTGTCCTCCGTGGAAAGCCCTATCATATATATATCTGTAAAGGAAGGAAAAAACGAAGAATTAGAATATTGCAGTTTATGTATAGGGAAATAGAGAGAAAGGGAAAAGATATAGAAGTTAAGAATATACATGAAAGGGAAGGAAAAGGAAGAAAAAGAAAAGAAAGGGGGGAGTGGACGAATGGGGGAGTGCCAAAGAGGGGAGTGCCAAAGAGGGGTAGTGCCAAAGGGGGAGGCCAAAGGGTGGAGTGCCCAAGGGTAGGGAGTGACAAAAACGGTGTCAAAAGTGGGGAGTGCCTATGGGGGAAGTGGCAAAGGGGGGAGTGCCACAGGGGGAGTGCCACAGGAGTGCCAAACCTGGGTAGTAACAAGGGGGAGAGTGCCAAAGGGGAGTGCCAAGGGGGTGCCAAAGGAGAGAGCCAAAGGGGGGAGTGCCACACGGGGGGAGTGCCAAGGAGGGGAGTGCCAAAGGGGGGAGTGCCAAAGGGGGGTGCCAAAGAGGGGAATGCCAAAGGGGGGAGTGCCAAAGGGGGGAGTGCCAAAGGGGGAGTGCCACAGGGGGAGTGCCAAAGGGGGTGCCAAAGGGGGAGTGCCAAAGAGGGGAATGCCAAAGGGGGGAGTGCCAAAGGGTGAGTGCCAAAGGGTGAGTGCCAAAGGGGGGAGTGCCAAAGGGGGGAGTGCCAAAGGGGTGAGTGTCAAAGGGGGAGTGCCAATGGATGAAAGTGACACAGGGGAAAGGAGGTGCCAACTCGTCCCTCATCACCCCTGTGGCACTGATGAAGAGGGGGAGGATGGAAGGAAGAGGGGGAGGAAGAGGAGGAGGAGGAGGAGGAGGAAAAAGTAAGGGAAGGAGAGGAGGAGTGGAGGAAGACGATAGGAAGGAGAGGGAGAGGGAAGGAAAGGAAAGGGAGGAAAGGGAGAGAAATGAAGGGAAGGGAAAAGGGAGAGGAAAGGGAGGAGGAAAAGGGGAGGAAAAAAAAGATAAAGGGAAGGAAAAGGGAGGGGAAAGGGAGGATGAAAAGGGAGGAAATGGAGAGAAATATAGGGTAGCGAGAGGAAAGGGAGGAGGAAAAGGGGAGGAAAAGGAGAGAAATGGAGGGAAGGGACAAGAGAGAGGAAAGAGAGGAGGAAAAGGGGAGGAAAAGAAGAGAAATGGAGGGAAGGGAGACGAGAGAGGAAAGGGAGGAGGAAAAGTGGAGGGAAAAGGGGGGTGGGGGAGGGTCACCAGGATATTGGGGTGAAGAAGGGCTGAAGGGGTGAAGGGGTGAGGGGTCAAAGAGGTGTGAGGGGGGAGAGAAAAAGGGGGGAGGTGGAGGAGGGGGGAGGAAGGGGGGGATAACAAGGCCGACAGCTTCTAATCCCCCCTTCTCTCTCTCTCTCTCTCTCTCTCTCTCTCTCTCTCTCTTACCCTCAAGTTCCGGGTGTGTGTGTGTGTGTGTGTGTGTGTGTGTGTGTGTGTGTGTAAATAATAATAATAATAATAATAATAATAATAATAATAATAATAATAATAATAATAATAATAATGACGCGTTACCACGAGCTTTGTGGGAGTCCCTATCGGTCTGCAGTAGTAGTGGTAGTAGTAGTAGTAGTAGTAGTAGTAGTAGTAGTAGTAGTAGCAGTAGTAGTCGTAGTAGTAGTAGTAGTAGTAGTAGCAACACGTAACCTCCTCCCCCCTTCACCTCCCCTCCTCCCCTCCTCCCCCTCCTTCCCCTCCTCGTCCTCCTCCTCCTCTCCCTCCCCCCCTTCCCTAACCTCCCCCCCTCTTTCCTCCACCTAAGATGCACAGGTGTTTCTCATGATTAATTGTCCCTCTTCTTCCTCCTCCTCCTCCTCCTCCTCCTTATCTTCCTCTTCCTTCTCTCCATCCTCGAAGGTCATGTCTCCCACGGGAAACCCTTCGCAGTCTCTCTCTCTCTCTCTCTCTCTCTCTCTCTCTCTCTCGATTTTAGTTGTTTTATCTCTCTCTCTCTCTCTCTCTCTCTCTCTCTCTCTCTCTCTCTCTCTCTTTTAGTTTTTTTTTTAACTTTCTCTCTCTCTCTCTCTCTCTCTCTC
>NC_066520.1:24012933-24055433 GCF_024679095.1 Eriocheir sinensis | reverse complement strand
CCATAAGCTTTTCCGCGTAACTCCACAAGCGCCTCAGGAAACACCAAATCATACGGGACAGCGATATTCAACACGAGATGAAGACACTTGGATGCTACTGGTTGTCTGACTCGCTTGCAAAGGATAGAGAAGAGGGATTTGTCTATTTTTACCTATATATCTATCTACCTATTGTTGCTTTGTGGTTTTGTTGACACCAGTATAGATGTTTTTCGTAAGCGTCGTGTATCTGACAAGGACACAATAGGACAGATATACAGAGAATGTTATTTTTAAGTTCTCTTGTTTTACGTTCATAGCTCAAGTTAGAAAGGTTGCACAGGTGTTTTATGAAGAGCCTAGTAACACACACACACACACAAAAAAAAAACACGCAAACACACACACACTCATGACATTGTATAGAAAGGGCAACGAACTTCAGACTGTATAATGTTACCTTCACGAATTACTATATTACACACACACACACACACACACACACACACGGTTCCCCGACATAAAGATAAGCTATCATTTTATCAGCAATAGCCCGTTAGAGAGAGAGAGAGAGAGAGAGAGAGAGAGAGAGAGAGAGAGAGAGAGAGAGAGAGAGAGAGACGTCTGGACATCTGGTTAACTGGGTTTTTGCATTTAGTAGAAAAAGAAGAGGAGGAAGAAGAAGAAGAGGAAGAAGAGGAGGAGGCGTCACTAAACTCCTTGTGATAATAATACGAAATGCGTAGTAATAGTAGTAGTAGTAGTAGTAACAGTGGTAGTGGTAGTAGTAGTGGTAGTAGTAGTAGTAGTGATAGTTGTAGCAGTAGCGGTAGTGGTAGTAGTAGTGGTAACAGTAAGCTAGTAGTAGTAGTAGTAGTAGTAGTAGTAGTAGTAGTAGTAGTAGTAGTAGTAGTAGTAGTAGTAGTAGTACAGAAGTAGTAGTAGTAACGTAATGGATAAAATGAATGAAGAAGAAGAAGAAAAAGAACAAGAACAAGAGGAAGAAGAAAGAAATAACAAAAACAAGATACGATTCATAAAAATATTAAAAAAAACACGAGAGAGAGAGAGAGAGAGAGAGAGAGAGAGAGAGAGAGAGAGAGAGAGAGACATACACACAAAAATTAAACGTTACCAACACAAAATTGAACCCTTCCCTCCATCCCTCCATTTTTTCCCATCAGACACATCTGCCACACTCGTAAAACTGAGGAGGAACCAACAACGGCTGAGTGCAGACATCATATGCTGACCACCAACACCACTACCACCCCCATCAATGCTGACTGCTGACATAACCTTACCTTGGTCAGCGGGCAGCGGCATCACTGTCTGGTGGGCCCGTCTGTCTGTCTGCTTCTTCCTCCTCCTCCTCTTCTTCGTATTTGACCTCTTCTATCTTCTCCTATATCTCCTTCTCACTTACACTCCTCCTCCTCCTCCTTCTTCCGTCTGTCTCTCCTCCTCCATCTCCTTCCTTCCTCCACACCGTTCCCCGTCTCTCTCTCTCTCTGACTGGCTATGTGGTTGAATGCAGGTGGAATCATGTGAGGGAGGGAGGCTGGGTGGGTGGGTGAATGGTTGACTAGCTCGTTAGATGAGTGACTACTGACTAACTGACTCGGTGGTTACTTTGGAGTGAGTGGAGTGGCTGGGGAAAGGAGTGGGGGAGTTGGGGAGGTCTAGTTTGTCGGGGGGAGTCTGTTCGCTTCCTTCCTTCCTCCCTCTCTCTGCTGCTTCTTCTTCCTCTTCTTCTATCTCGTTTCCTTATTCTTCGTTGTCTTTTTTTAATTATGGTAGAAGTGTGTGTGTGGTGTCTGTTCCCTTTTTCTTTCTTTCTATCTCTTCTTCTTCATTCGTTGTTTTCCTATCTTCTTTATTCCTCGTTTCGTATTTGTTTTTCATTTCCTTCCTTCCTGTTGTTGTCGTTTCTCCCCGTTTTTATCATTCATTTCTTATCCTCCAGGTTGTTTGTTTCCTTCCTTCTTCCTGTTGTTGTTATTCTTCTGCTTCTTATTCTCCTTATCCTCCCTTATCTCCTCTTCATTCTTATACTACTACTACTACTACTACTTCCTGTGATATGGTTGTTATTTACGTATATATATCAAAGTTGTTTTTCTTTATATTTAATATAGGCATGTTTATTTATATATATCGCAAGAGCTATCAATGGTTTCATATGTTCTTTCTTTTTTTCTTTAATAAGGTTTTGAAATACGTGGTTTTCCTTATACAAATTCGTGTGTGTGCTTGTGTTGCTAAGTTCAAAGATTATGTAGTCAAGTATGTGTGTGTGTGTGTGTGTGTGTGTGTGTGTGTCAGCAGTGAGTCAGTGACGTATGTTAACCTCGAGAGAGAGAGAGAGAGAGAGAGAGAGAGAGAGAGAGAGAGAGAGAGAGACCTTTCTAAACACATCTATACGAGTGGTACATGTGTGGTGTGTGTGTGTGTGTGAATGGACGAGGTTTGCATACAGAGGTGCCAGTCCATTGATATTGCCATGCATGCAAGATGAAGAGGAGGAGGAGGAGGGGGAGGAAGAGGAGAAACCGTAGTCATTGTTGTACTGATAAAAGGAGGAAGAAAATAAAAAAAACAGAAGTAATAATAGCAAAAGAAGAAGAGGAAGGTGTTACTAAATATATGACCAATAAAATCAATACATATACTTATTCTAGTGCTTAATATACTACCACCACTACTACTACTACAACTATTCTTCCTAAAGCAAACCTTTATCCAAGTACCTTCCTCTCCATATTGTAAGTGTCGATGGTACTTTTTAGGTATTAGACTGAAAGAATATTAGTGTTAGAACCCTTTAGAGAATTATCAGATCATACCTTGTTTTCAGAACTTTTTGTATTTTTTATTTATATTTCTTTTTGTATTTTAATTTATTCTTTCCTTTCCCTTCCTTTCTCTCCATTACTTCTTATTTCATCTTTCTTTCTTCTCCTTTTCCTCATTCTTCTTGTCTTCTTTCATTTTCTTTTTATTTCCATCTTTCTTTCGTTCTTCTTTATTTCTTTCCTGTTTTTCCTTTTTGCCTTCTTTCCTTCCTTCCTTTCTACTCCATTTTCTTCATTCTTCCTTACGTCTTTCTCATCATTTTACCTTTTTTTTTCCTCATAACCTTTTCTTCCTTTCTTAAGCTCCATACCTTCTCTTCCTTCCTTCTCCACCTGCCTTGTTTCTCTTATTTTCCTTGTTTTCTTCTTAACTTTTTCTTCCTTTCTTTAACTCCATACCTTCTATTTCTTCCTTCTCCACCTTCCTTGTTTCTCTTATCTTCCTTTCTTAAGCTCCATACCTTCCCTCTTCCTTCCTTCTCCACTTTCCTCGTTTCTCTTATTTTTCTCTTAACCTTTTCTTCCTTTCTCAAACTCCATACCCTCTCTTCCTTCCTTCTCCATCCCTTCATCCTCAGCTTATTCCTTCTTCACTTTCTACACCAGAGAATCCTAATAAGCCAATACTCACACACACACATAATAATTAACACCAAGGATGCTCCACACCACACAATAATCAGTGAAAAGAAAACCCAGGCCGTACAAAAATATAACTGTATTACAGAAATATAGGATCGATATCTGAAGTCAAATAATAATAATAATAATAATAATAATAATAATAATACAAATGGGGGAATGGGAGGGATGGGAATAAGGGAATGGATGGATTAAAAAATGGAGAAATAGGAGGATACAAGAGATAAGGGGGCAGAACAGGGAGTGGGGAGGGAGGGGCAGCACAGGGAGTGGGGGAAGAGGGGGGGGCGACTCCTGCACCCCATACCACACTCACAAAAAAACAAATGAATTAAAATCGTGACAATATCTCAACAGACAACAAACTTAGGCTATAGTTCTCAAGGCACATTGGAAGGGAGGTGGGGAGTGGGCGTATCACTGTGGCGGGGGGCGGAGGGGGAGGGGGGTAGGAGGGACGTTGGGGGATGGGGGGGGCAGGGGACATGTATACGAACGAACAGGCTGAGGGACACACACACACATACATACATACATACACAGGCAGTTCAGTTCTTCCAAAGTTCGTTATGTACGTTATTTTGGGTCCGTTCTTGCTTGATTCCATGTACACACATATACACATACTTACGTACACAGAGGAATGTCAGTATCACGTACATACACACACACACACACAAGTTCTCACATCGTCCTTTTTACGTTACACAAAAAAATCGTCTTGAGGAACCGTCCACACACACACACACACACACCGCCTGCCTCCTCTTCTTCTTCCTCCTCCTCTTCTTCCTCTTCATCTTCTGCCGTAACTGCCCAGAATTCAGTTATAAGCTCCCACAATATCCTTCCCTCATTTAAACTCCGTGTGTAGGATATCATGGGAAGGAGAAGGATGTGTGTGTGTGTGTGTGTGTGGTGGGGGGTCTTCTTACGGGCTGGGCCGAAGAGAGAGGGAGGGAGAGAGGGGGAGAGGGAGGTAAGAGAAGGAGACAGAGGAGGAGGAGGAGGATGGCGGGTAAGGGAGGGGTAGGGAGGGCATGAGTGGTGGTGGTGGGACGGTAGAGATTCGCTCCAACGCGCCACCACCACCACAACCGCTGGCTTTCCCACGGCTCGCCACCACCACCACCACCACCTGTTGACTGGAGGAGGGGGAGGGGGTAGGGGGGTAAGCGGGTGACGGGACGAGACGGGGAGGCTGTGTTGTGGAGAGAGAGAGAGAGAGAGAGAGATGGGGTCTGCCTTACTTGCGGTAGCGGAGAGCTTAAACCAATAAGCTATCAACCGCTTAGACTTACACACACACACACACACACACACGGGGCATGGAAGAGGCAAGGAAGGAGGGAAGGAGGCAGGGAACTCTGTATGTGTGTGTGTGTGTGTGTGTGTGTGTGTGTGACCCTTATGTGTCCCTCTCTTAGGTATCACTCGCCCAAGCCAGGACGCTTGGGGAGGATCGCGGGGGGTGGGGTGAAGGGGGGAGGGCAAGGGGCACGGTGGCTGGGAAGGGAAGACGAGGACGATGAGGAGGAGGAGGAGGAGGAGGCGTCTTGCTATCCTGTCGTCCCTCCGTGGTGTCCTATCCTGCCGGGGAATGTGGCGCGGGGTGAGCTGCTGCATGCTGATGACTCCTTCACGCTGCTGTTGCTGTTGCTACTGTCGGGGTCCAATCTGCTCCGGGCGTGTTTTTGTGGCTCGCAGCGTCGTGAGAGGCGGGAGTTTTTGCGAGCGTGCTTTTTTTGTGGCGAGTCTTCGGCAGGCTGGCCTCCTGCTGCAGGACGGGCGGGGCGGGGCGGGGCGGGGCTGGGGTCGCCGCCACAGCTGGGTCGCGCCGGGGCCGCCACCCTGTATCACAATCTTCACTGTTCAGTTTACGACACTTGTCTGCGCCGCCTGACATCACTCACGCGGCGACGTCCTTCACGTATTGCACATCTCGGGCCGCCGCCCCGCCCCGCCACTCACCCGTCGGCCGCCACCTCGCTCTGGAGAATAATACTGAGGTAACTGTCGAGGGACGCGCCACTTGACCGCGGCGGGACGGGCGGGAGCGCGGGGGGCGGCGCCGTGGGCGTGAGGGGGGGAGGGCAGGCTCGGGCGGCCAGCACGTCGAGACAGTCTTGCACACGGCGTCCACATCACAGAGTGTATATATCGTCCCGGTGCTGGCCGCCGCCACCGTCAGTATTGCACAGGGCGGGCGGGCCGCGCGTACACACACACATACAGACACACGCATGGCACAGGTTGCTGGGCGGGCTATCACAACAACTACCGTCTGCTGGAGGCGTAGCGCAGCAGGTACTGCATCACGTCGTACTTGCCGCGCCAGCAGGCCAGGTGCAGCGGGGAGAAGCCGTCCCTGTTGGTTAGGTGCAACGACGCGCCGTGCGCCACCAGCATCTTCACCACCTCCAGGTTGCCGTCCAGGCACGACTGCGTCAGCGCCGTCTGCCCGTCCGCCGTGAAGCCGTTGATCTGCACGAGCTGCGAGTACCGCGTCAGGATGCGCTTCAGCTCGCGGGGGTCGCCCTCCTGCACGGCCCGCACGAACTCCGCCTGGCACCCGAACTGCTCCACCCCGGGGTAGCCGGACTCCGGGGGAAACTCGAAGCCGAAGTCCGGCGAGGAGGAGCGCTGGTAGCCCGGGCTGCAGGCGGGGGAGGCCTCGCCCGCGCTCTCGCCCTCGCTGGCGCTGCTACCGCGGCTGGAGGTGCTGTAGGCCGGGCTGGGCGCGGTGTAGGCCGGGGAGTAGATCCGCTGGTCGTCGTAGGGGTTGGTGATGGGCCCCGGCGAGGGCGGGGACTCCAGCGAGGCGGCCTCGCCCGTGGACATGACGGAGTCCGGCGAGGACGGCGCGTCCTCGGAGCACACGGAGCTGGCGCGTTCCACCTTCATGGTCGGGGCGGCTGGACGACGCGCGGGATACCTCGGCTCAGACGGGGCACATGTGTGGCGCAGCGAGTGGCGGGCTGGCGGCGCACACGACGGGGACGAGGAAGGGACTAACCGCTGGGCGGCGGGCGCTGGGTCTGCTGGGGTGGCAGCGGCGGCGAGCCGTGCTGCGCCCTGGCGGCCGCCGCGCACAACACCACGTGGGAAAAACTGACGGCAGCGTGAGAACGGTGTCAGCCCCGACACCCACCACCACCACCACCACCACTTACCACCTCCATTACCACCATAACCCATCCCTCCCGGCACCACCACCGCCGCCGCGGCCCACGGTGTCCCTGTATTGCTCTGCCCCCGCCGTAACAACCACCACCACCACCGAGTCGTCTTCCCATGCCCCCCGCCGCCCCCCACGCTGATACCCCCACCACACCCCCTCCGGCACCCCTCCCACCCCCGGGGCAGCGGCACATTACCTTGACACCCGCCCGTCGCCCTCCACAGCCGGACGCGGGAGGCGAGGCGGCGGGGCTGTGCCAAGGCTGCGGCGGCGGCGGCCGCAGGGCGAGGATGGGACAGGTGGCGGGGAGAGAAAGAGAGAGAGAGAGAGAGGGGGGGGGGGGGGGGGCACCTCGTAACGGACTGCTAGGAAACAGGATGAAGAGGGAAGGACGGAGGGAGAAATCAAACAAACGAGAGAGAGAGAGAGAGAGAGAGAGAGAGAGAGAGAGAGAGTAATAAAACACATGACCCAACAGAGTATAAGAGAGAGACAGACGGACACAAACGAGCGTGTGAGAAATACAAAACACAACAAGAATCCTTTACAGATGGAATTACAGTTCACGAGAGAGAGAGAGAAAGAGAGAAAGAGAGAGAGAGGCGTTGGACAGCGACTCGAGATTAAATAACAGACAGAGGGACATAGGAGACCAGCGAAACGAATAGCCTACTAGAAGCTTGGCATAGCAGACCGGCGGCGGATATTGAATGGCAAGACAAACATCACTAAGAACCCGAGATTAAGCAATTACCGAGCGTGAGAACCGTTGACTGCTAAGGAGGGTTCAATGCCCATATATTAAACGTCTCGGGCTCATGTTACGACTCTTTCCCAAGGCCACAGAGAGGATTAACCGGGTTTTCATGGGTGATTTTCTCGTTCAAGATCCAGAAGTCGTGTAAAACTGTCACAAACATCACGGAACAGTCCATGAAAAGCCCACAAGAACTTTTACGAGAGGCTTTTTCAATTTAAGAATACGACTTGACTTGAAACAAAACTTTGGGAGATACTGAATAAGTCCAGGGGTAACAGGTGACGGAGATCGAGCACTGAGGCCATGAGCAGCTTAGGGTATACCCCGAACTTAACCACTAATCCCATATATCATCTTCTATCTATTTATCTGAAACTATATCCCCCCTATTTTTCATCTCCTCCTCCTTGCTACTGGTTATCACGTTCCCGGGGTAACAGGTGGCGGAGGCGAGCACTGAGGCCGCGCGCAGCTTAGGATATTCGCCGAACTTTACCCTTATAGCCTCATAGGGAAGCCCCAACCTCCTCACCGCCTCCCTTCTGCCCCTTACTACCGTTTATAAAGTCCCCGGGGTAGCAGGAGACAGAGACTAGCGCTGAGGCCGCGCGCAGCTTAGGATATGCCCCGAACTTTACCCTTAAGTCTCATAACGAAGCCCCAACATCCTCGCCGCCTCCCTTCTCGGCTTCCTGTCCCGGCCGAGGCGTGGGAAAGCTCAGTAAAAAGCTTGTGTCCAGGAGAGCTTGAGAGAGGAAGTCAAGGGGTGCTACGCGTGGCCTCAGCGCTCACTTCCGTCACATTACTTAATCCCTTGAGCTTGTGGCCGAGAGAGAGAGAGAGAGAGAGAGAGAGAGAGAGAGAGAGAGAGAGAGAGAGAGAGAGAGAGAGAGAGAATATGACCAACTGAATTATTATTATTAGTTATTATTATTATCATTATTATTATTATTATTATTATTATTATTATTATTATTATTATTACTATTATCAGCTAAAAACGGATCCTTTGTAATCAAGACTGGATTCCCTTTTTAAATTGATGAGGAGGAGGAGGAGGAAGAAGAGGAGGAGGAAGATTGAGGGATGACTCTGGAGATGAAGAAGCATGAATTAGATGAAGAACTGGTTTGAGAGAGAGAGAGAGAGAGAGAGAGAGAGAGAGAGAGAGAGAGAGAGAGAGAGAGAGAGAGAGAGAGTACTGGTATCTGTTGAGTAATCTTCTTCATATTATTTTTTTTATCATTATATAATTTCATCTCTCTCTCTCTCTCTCTCTCTCTCTCTCTCTTCCTCTTCTTCTCCTCTTCCTCTTCTCCTCCCTTTCTCTTCCCTCCCTTTCCCATTTATCTTCTAACGTAAAATTGGGAAGCTTGTAGAACCTTTTTTTTTCTCTATAGTGTTCGTTTCTTCTTATCTTACGAACCTAAGAACATAAGAACGTATGAGGATTTGTTGGCGGCATGTCCAGGGGTAGTTTGACAAGGCTTCTGCGCCATGAACGCGAAAGACATGAGAACCGGACTAATCTCCACTGTGGCCTTTGCAAATAGCGGTTGTGAGCGTCCAAAGTGCCTGAGATTACTGGACTTAATGGTTTCGTATATATAGGAGTGTGGGGGGCATGTCCTGGTCCCTGGTGATAGTTCGACAAGGTTTCTGCACCCTGAACGTGAAAACACTCATTACAACCCGACTAATCTCCACTGTGGCCTATGCAAATTACTGTTGTGAGCGCCCAAAGCGTCAGTGAATACGTGCCACTCTCTCCCTGCTACTGTTTGGTCTCGTTCAGCGCATCTATTGACACGATTATCCACTTAACATTGCGAGGAGGACTGCATGCAAATTACGCGGCTCAAGTGGAAGCAATAATTATACGAAGCCTTCCACGCCGACAGTAGCGAAGAAAAGTCTGCGCGAGAGAAAACCCAGAATATAGAGATAAAATCACGCGGGAAATACATTAATCTGTTCTACGCATAATGATTGTAGTAGACGGAAGGGCTTGAGTATGTCGCTTCCTAGACAATAAAGGAAGCCATCACGTTCATATAGGGATAATAAATGTGTTCTAGATGATGTTATAGACAGAAAAGCTTGTCTTTCTTGTCTTAATTGCGCTTCCTAGGGACTAAACGAAGCCATCACGTTTATAGAGGAGAAAGTAAATGCGTTCTAGATGATATAACAGACTCAATAGCTTGACTTTCTCGTCTTAATTGCGCTTCCTAGAGACTAAAGGACGCCATCACATTTATATAGAGAAAATAAATGCGTTCTAGATGATGCAATAGACAGAATAGCTTGACTTTCTCGTCTTAATCGCGCTGGCAACAGGAAAAAAAATCACATTAAAAATAAGTTAAGGAAAGACTACAATACGAGGATAAATTTAACTTAACTTGAAAAAAAAAGTAGTAGCGAATACATTATAAAGAAAAGGGAGAGAGAGAGAGAGAGAGAGAGAGAGAGAGAGAGAGAGAGAGAGCACACTTCCAGCATCTTATAATAGAAAAACGAAGATGCTACAAGCTCTAGGCTACAAGAAAACACATAAATTCCACTTATCTCATTGACTTGTAGTGACTTGTTGATCACTCAGCAAGGGTGATCAACAGAAGGGTGTGTGTATATAAGAACGCTTTAAGATCACAAGAGGTTTAATTATGTTCAAAATAATTTACATGGAATAGGTACATTACACGTGTTATATTGTAAATGCATACACACACACATACATACATACAGATATACATACGTGATTTGTGAAAGTGTGTATGTGTGTGTGTGTGTGTGTGTGTGTGTGTGTGTGTGTGTGTGAGAGAGAGAGAGAGAGAGAGAGAGAGAGAGAGAGAGAGAGAGAGAGAGAGAGAGAGAGAGAGAGAGAGAGAGAGAGAGAGAGAGAGAGAGAGTGTGTGTGTGTATTTACCTAATTGTAACAAACAGGAAAAGAGCTACGTTCGCCCTATCCCGTCTCCATATCCGCTCCTGTCTAACTTTTCCTTAAATTCATGAATGTTTCTTGTACAAACCACCTCCTCCTCCAGCCTATTCCATAGCTCAATGCTTCTGTTTGGGAAGCTAAACTTTTTCACATCTCGCCTACACGTGGTCGCCCTCAACTTCTTTCCATGTCCTCTCGTTTCTCTCTCGTTCCACACACACAGGTCCTCTCTGTCCAAATGCTCCACTCCGCTCGCCACCCTGTACACCGCTATCAGGTCTCCTCTTTCTCTTCTTTCCAGGGTCGTGAGCCCCATGCTATTGAGTCTCTCCTCATAAGTCCGATCTCTAAGTTCCGGTACCATCTTAGTTGCCACTCTCTGCACTCTTTCCAGCTTTCTTATGTTCTTCTTTTCGTGAGGAGACCAGACCACTGCTGCATACTCCAACCTTGGCCTTAACATTGTAACTTATTTTCTTCATCATCTCCTTGTCCAAATACACAAATGCCGTCCTTACGTTCCTGTTAGTGTGTGTAAGTGTGTGTGTGTGTGTGTGTGTGTGTGTGTGTGTGTGTGTATTCATTTTTTGCATACATGACCATAAAAATAAAAATAAATCTACCATATATAAAAAGAATATTATAAAAAAATCACATTCTACATCTAGGCCTAAAAATTCTTACTCTACATTTAGCTTTAGAAAACTATATTATATGACTTTGGTTTGCACTAGAACTGCTTCAGAAAGTGAAAAAAGAAACATTATTATTAACATTTAAATATATACAAAAAAAATCATCATGAAGAAATACCTTTTGTGTGTGCCTGAAAATTTGTCTTTGCATTCAGTTAACAGAAATTTTTATCACAAAGAAATGCCACAGATTTTTTGTAAGTCTGAAAATTTACCTTCATATATTAAGTTACTTGAAAATTTATCACAAAGAACTCCCATTATATTTTGTGTGCTTGAAAATTCATCTTTATAATATTCAGTTACTAGAAAATTTATCACAAAGAAATTCCATTATTTTTTTATGTACCTGAAAATTTACCTTCATATATTGTTACTTGAAAATTTATCAAAAAGAAATTCCATTGTTTTTTTATATACCTGAAAATTTACCTTCATATATTGTTACTTGAAAATTTATCACAAAGAAATTCCATTATTTTTTTATGTACCTGAAAATTTACCTTCATATATTGTTACTTGAAAATTTATCACAAAGAAATTCCATTATTTTTTTATGTACCTGAAAATTTACCTTCATATATTACTTGAAAATTTATCAAAAAGAAATTCCATTATTTTTTTATGTACCTGAAAATTTATCTTCATATACTAAGTTACTAGAAAATTATATATCTTACTTTTTCACTCTTTCTTCACACTGTCAAATTTCTCCTAACAAATCAGTAACTTTAAAATCTATAATTGGGAAAAAAATCTATTCCTTCTATAATGGTCTATCATAACTAGGGCTTCTTTTTCTTCACTCTTTTAGAAAATTTAAACTAGATATCTTTTTCTTCCTCCTCTTCAGAAATGTAACAAATCAGTAACTACAAATTCTAAAAATCGAAAAAAAAAATCTTTTTATAATTTTTTTAACTCTATTCTGCCTAACTTTTTCTCTATTTAGTTTAAAAAAATTGTATGTATCTTTATTACTCCTCTTCAGATAGTTATAAGAAATCAGTAACTACAAAATCTATATGTGGGAAAAAAATCTATTCCTTCTATAATAGTCAATCATAACTAGGGCTTCTTTTGCTTCACTCATTTAGAAAATTTAAACTAGATATCTTTTTCTTCCTCCTCTTCAGAAAGTCATAACACTTCAGTAACTACAAAGTCTAAAAATGGAGAAAAAAATGTCTTTCTATAATTCTTTTTAGTCTATTCTGCCTAACTTTCCTTCTATTAAGTTTTAGAAAATTATAACTCTCTTTTTATCTCCTCTTCAGAAAGTCATAACACATCAGTAACTACAAAATCTATATATGGGGAAAAAAAATGTCTTCTTTGTATCAATCTTTTAACTATCCTGCCTAACTTTTCCTCTAATATAGTTTTAGAAAATTTAAACTAGATATAATGTTCTTCCTCCTTTCCAAAGTTAACACATCAGTAACTACAAAATCTATATATGAGAAAAAAAATGTCTTCTTTCTATAATCTATGGCATCTCAAACTTCTTTCTATTTCCTGTTTTAGAAAATTATGACATTATTTTTATTTTTTCTACATTTTTCTTCCCCAATTTTTTCAGTATTTCTTCTTTATTGTCCTTCACTCCTACACACATACGGTTACACTACTACTATTACTACTGCTACTACTAACACATTAATTCTCATCTTCTACACCTAACATCACATTGAAGGCATCATCACATTATTCTCCTCCTTAAACATAATAATAATAATAGTAATAATAATAATAATAATAATAATAATAGTGTAATATCATGTTTAATATCATTCTTCTTCCTCATCTTCCTTCTCCTCCTCCTCCTCTTCTGGTTTGATCTCAATTTAACCCGGTAGGTGCGGGGATCATGTATCTTAAAGGCCCCTCTAAGCGAATTAATGAGAAAAAATCATCACTCACGCAAACCATTTCATAATATATAGTACCAATGCATTTGTGATCAGTTTACGCATCCTCTATTTGCGGGGTTTATATCATGGTAAAAATTTGGCCCATCGCTGGTACACGGTAAAGCCACAAATTTGGCCCGTCGCTGCTACCGGGTTAAATGCTTTCCAGACCTCCTTTTAATATTAACGAAGCCTTCTCTCTCCCTATTCAAATGTCGAGAAGAAAAATTCACCTTATGTCATTCTACTATAAAATCCAACCAGCCTTTCATACCTTATAGAAAAAGCCTCAATGTCGATCTTGCCACTTCATCCACGATCAAGCATAAATACATGTGTGAGTAAGGCTTTCCAGTTTCTCATTCAAAGACTAGCACTGTATTAGTTACAAGAAAATTGATCACAAAGAAATTCCATTATCTTTTAGTGTGTCTGAAAATTCATCTTCATTTTCTAAGTTCCTAGAAAATTATATATCTTATTTTCTGACTTTTTCTTCACACTATCAACTTTCTCATAACAAATCAGTATATGAATCAGAGAAGTTTCGGGTCCATACAAAGGTCGGTTTAGGGAGCGTTTTACAAGTCAAATCCTAGAAGTTTCGGGTCCCTACTGAGTTTGGGATGAATGACTCTGATGGGACCAAAAAACTTCTCGGATTCGACTTGTAATACGACCCTAAGACTAACAAACTGAGTATTATATCATTTGTGCACCTCTTTTCCACTATGGCACTCTGGCAAAAGCTCTCCCGTACTTCAAAAATCAATTACTGGCAGATTTTTTCCCCCTCTCAATCCTGTCAGGCATGTTGAGTGTTCTAAAATCTGCCTTCATGACATTTCTGCCCATATCATAAGCCAAATGAGAGACTGATATGGTTTTCCAGCCCCTAAAACATTCTATCTATCCTCCTCTCAATCCTGTCAGGCATGTTGAGTGTTCTAAAATCTGCCTTCATGACATTTCTGCCCATCTCATAAGCCAAATGAGAGACTGATATGGTTTTCCAGCCCCTAAAACATTCTATCTATCCTCCTCTATGTCCTCCAGTCCTTCTGTATCTCTTTCTATCTTATTTCTCACTCTAACGCATCACATTAATAAGACTGTAATGTAAGCTTTTCACACATTTACTCTTTTACTTCATTATTCTTCCCTAATACATGCCCTGAAGCACCTGGTGGATGACTGCCATTGCTATTGGTCTCATTTCCTACTACTTTTAACTCTAGTAATCTCATTTCTCACTCCTTTTAACTCACCCCATCAAAGACTGTCTCCAAAAAGTCTTTCATCCATTCATGTTGTATTACTTTTCTTTATAACTTTCTCCTCTTTCATTCACATTCTCTTACTTTTCTTTCACTACTTTCTTCCATTCTCTCATTCACTCACTTCATCTCTTCCACTTTCATGAGTTTCCCCTAGTACATCAACACTTCCAGCAGTTCATTACTCTTAGTCTGGAGGCAGGTAGCTTGTGGTGTACTCCGGGGGGTCCTGCAAGGCTTCTGAAGGGGCCGCATAGGGAGGCAGGCTTTGGAACGCCACACCAGGACCAGGGGAGGCATGGGGGTGACTGGCGTGGTGGTGCAAGCTGTGTGGGGCATTATCCAACAGCGCCGAGTGCTCCCCTCCACTACAGAGGCTTGAGAGGGAGATGGCTGAGTCTTCCGGTTGTACGAGAGGCGTGAACTCAACCGAATGCCCGTCGGGTTGGGCTGTGGATGTCAAGGGCTTTGGCGAACCACTACCGACAGCCGTGGATGTGTTTGACCCTTCTGCAGTGCCGTGACTCGCTGTGGCGGTGGATTTCGCGACGGCACTCGAACGTGTCGGGCTACATATGGCACTCAGAGGGATGACGATGTTTGACGTTTGTGTGGTGGTGGCGGCCGGCCCAGCACTAGGGTACCCATGCCCAGGGGAAACGCCACCTTGACTTGACCCGAGGGACAGCATGGAGGTGGTGGTGGCGGTGATGTCGAGACTGGCGGCTGACGCGGGGGTGGGCGGGGCAGCCGACATGCAGCCCCGGGGTGAGGGAGGGCCGTGGGGGAAGAGGGAGTCGTAGGAGGGGGGCAGGTCCATGGTAGGGGGCGTGTGTCCTGGCCATCGGTGCAGGGAGCGAGGGGGCGCCTGGCTGCTGCTGAGGTGGCCTGGACCGCTGCCCCCGACGCCATGCCCGGAGTTGCAGACCACTCGAACCTGAACAAAGGGTTTCGGAGATTAGAGAAACTGTTGGATGCTGGAGTGAGAGCTATTAGAGGACCCGAATCTGAGCAAAGGGATTCAGAAATTACTAAATTAGGGAAAGTGAATGCAAAGGAAAATGATCAGATGATGCAGACTACAGATATGGAATTGCAAAACACACACACACACACACACACACACACACATATGAAGGTTTGAACATAAGGTAAACTTTTAGAACCATGAATGGAAATAAAATGAAAGAGAGTGAATTTAAATATGAAATCACCATTTGTTTTCAAGTTTCAAGATATCACATGTTATAAAAATGATAACACACACACACACACACACACATGAAGGTTTGATCATAAGGTAAACTTTTAGAACCATGAATGGAAATAAAACGGAAGAGTGAATTTAAATATGAAATCACAGTTTGTTTTCGAGTTCCAAGATATCACATGTTATAAAAATGATAACACACACACACCTGTATAGCCATGTGGTGCGCTGAAGACAGAGTGGACGAGACCTCATAGGACTCAGCATAGGAGTTGAGTTCCTGCGGGGGGCGTGGATCCCTTGGTGCGGGGGGGCGAGCGCGGCGCCAATACACCACCCCGGCCAGCAGCAGCAGCAAGAGCAGGGCGGCACCAACCCACGGACCAACCATGACTGGCACCAGGCCCTCCATCGTCACTACAGAAGAAGGAAGGTAGGAAGGAATGGTTAGGCAGTGAAGAAGGGAAGGAAAGAAAGGGTCAGTTACTGGAGAATGGAAGGAAGGAAGGAAGGAAAGGGGTCAGTTACTAGAGAAGGGAAGGAAGGAAGGAAGGAAGGAAGGAAGGAAGGAAGGTAGGAAGGAAGGTAGGAAGGGAAGGGTCGGTTACTATAGAAGGGAAGGAAGGAAGGAAGGAAGGAAGGGAAGGGTCAGTTACTAGAGAATGGAAGGAAGGAAGGAAGGAAGGAAGGAGTTGGTCACTATAGAAGGGGAAGAAGGAAGGGAAGGGTCAGTAACTATAGAAAAGGAAGGAAGGAATGGGACAGGGAGGTCTTGACTAGAAAGAACATATTATCATTCTAACAACAAGCCCACAGTGAGTCCTTTTTCTTGCTCTAAAACCTTTCTATGCACACACACACACACACACACACACACACTAACTCCCCCTTCCCCCATACACCCTTTCCCTCACTAATTCCCCCTTCCCACACACACAGACCCTTTCCCCCACTAACTCCCCCTTCCAACACATACCCTTTCCCTTACTAACTTCCCCTTCCTACATACACACCCTTTCCCCCACTACCTCCCCCTTCCCACACACACACCCTTACCATAAGAGTTGAAGCAGGAGATCTCGTCCAGGTTATGAGGTTGGCCGCAGTTGATATGATGGTCACACCACAGCGACTGGTGGATACACTTGTGCTGCAGCCCCTCGCGGTCCGCTGCCCCGCACGAACGCAAGCCCACACCACACTCGCTCTCCCGGTCTGTTGGGATTTACATAGATTTACATAGATGGATGGATAGGCTTACATAGATGAATAAACAGATTTACAGAGATGAATAATCGATGTATAGATGGATTTACATAAATGAATAGATAGGTTTACATACATAAAGATAGATTTACATAGATGAATACAGGTTCACACAGATGGATAGATGAATTTACATAGACGAATAGATAGATTTAGAGATGAATAGACAGATTTACATAGATGAATTTACATAGATTCATATAGAAAGAGAAGGAGGAGGAGGAGGGAGAGGACAAGGAGGAGATTGACATTAAGCAAAAGAGAAGTGGGGAGAAGAGAGACCCATGTATGTACGTATGTGTGTGTGAGTGTATGCATGTATCAGTGTACGTCTGTATATGTGTGTGTGTACGTATAGGGGGACTTACAGGAGTACGAATACGCAGTGACGACCAGCGTGAACCCTCGGTAATGACGCCACTTTATGTTACTATGGGGCGGCAACTCTTCCCTCTCCTGACCAACCGACACCTCCACCAGGATCTGCGACACCTGAGGAAGAGAGAGAGAGAGTGAGAGAGAGAAGGGAGAGAAAGGGGAGAGAGCGAGAGTGGAGAGATAAGAGGGAAAGTAGAGAGAGTGAGATTGAGAGGGAAGGATGTGGAGAAAGAGAGAGAGGGAGATGGAGAGGGAATGAAGGGGGGGAGGGAGATAGAGAGAGAGAGAGAGAGAGAGAGAGAGAGAGAGAGAGAGAGAGAGAGAGACCTGCCCGCCACCTTACCCCACAGCGCTGCATGCCCATTCCAGAGGTGGCATGGGGGGAGGGGCAGTAACCAATCAGCGCTCGTCGGTGCCCAAAGTCACTGAGCTTGTCCTGGCCGCCCACAGACCATGTCCCGCACTGCCGACCCTGCGGCTTATCTGTCTTGTCCGTGAGCGCCTCGACCTGCGACAGACATGATAACAAGGGCTTACATACATAGATGAATAGACAGATTTACAGAGAAGAATTGGTGTACAGATGGATTCACATAGATTGGTAGATAGGTTTACATAGATGAAGATTGATTGACATAGATGAATACAGGTTTACATAGATGGAAAGATGTATTTATAGATGGATAGATGAATTTACATAGATGAATAGATAGATTTAGAGATGAATAGACAGATTAACATAGATGAATTTACATAGATTTATATAGAAAGAGAAGGAGGAGGAGGAAGAGGACAAGGAGGAGATTGACATTAAGCAAAAGAGAAGTGGGGAGAAGAGAGAGACCTATGAATGTATGTGTGTGTGAGTGCATGTATGTATCAGTGTATATAATATTAGTCTTCCTCCACTCGAACCAAAGACATGACATCAGGAACCTTGTATGGAGGCTTTCAAAACATGGAGATCAGAGAGAGATTGCAGGAAATTAAGTAACACACACACACACACACACACACACACACACACACACACACAGACCCACCAGTATATAGTCGAGGCACATGTTCTCAGGGTCGCGGTGCCTGGTGGGGTCTTCAATCCGCCGTAGGTCAATTTCTTCCAGCACACCAGTAAGTCCAGACCCTAAAGGAGGTAGCAAAAGGGGAAGAAAGGAAGATTATAGTGACTGTTGGGAAGTATATATGCATAGAGAGGTAGATAGATAGATAGAGAGAGAATTAAAAAGGATAAAATAAGTAGAGGATGAAGAACTAAAAGATACTTAACAGGAGGAAGAAATAGAAAGAAAACAAGAGAAAAAGAAGATGAAGAAGAAGAAAAGGAAGAAATGGAAGAAAATAAACAAGAAGAAGAAAAAGTAAAAAGAATGAAGCAAAAAGAACGTAAAGAGAGAGAGAGAGAGAGAGAGAGAGAGAGAGAGAGAGAGAGAGAGAGAGAGAGAGAGAGAGAGAGAAAGAGAAAGGACACACACACACACACAAAAAAAAAAAAAAAAAAATTACATCCAACCATCCAACCAAGCAACCGATCATCCGTTCCAAGACTTACACTTGTGCATGGGGGCGATGAAACGGATGAGGCAGAGCATGGGGGTGAAGTCGTAGGAGCTCTTGGTGGTGAGGGTGAGGATGGCGGCTGACTTGGCTCCTTCATCCAGGTAGATAGTCTGGTTACACACCTTCGCCGCATCCAGAGTGACTGTCGAAAGGGAGGTCACTTGAATAAGGTGACTGTCAAAAGGGAGGTCGTTTGAATAAGGTGACTATCCAAAGGGAGGTCGTTTGAATAAGGTGACTGTCCAAAGGGAGGTCGTTTGACTAAGGTGACTGTCAAAAGGGAGGTCGTTTGAATAAGGTGACTGTCCAAAGTGAGGTCATTTGAATAAGGTGACTGTCAAAAGGGAGGTCGTTTGAATAAGGTGACTGTCAGAAGGGAGGTCGTTTGAATAAGGTGACTGTCAGAAGGGAGGTCGTTTGAATAAGGTGACTGTCAAAAGGGAGGTCATTTGAATAAGGTGACTGTCGAAAGTGAGGTCGTTTGAATAAGGTGACTGTCAAAAGGGAGGTCATTTGAATGAATAAGGTGACTGTCCAAAGGGAGGTCATTTGAATAAGGTGACTGTCAAAAGGGAGGTCGTTTGAATAAGGTGACTGTCAAAAGGGAGGTCGTTTGAATAAGGTGACTGTCCAAAGGGAGGTCGTTTGAATAAGGTGACTGTCAAAAGGGAGGTCATTTGAATGAATAAGGTGACTGTCCAAAGGGAGGTCGTTTGAATAAGGTGACTGTCAAAAGGGAGGTCGTTTGAATAAGGTGACTGTCCAAAGTGAGGTCATTTGAATAAGGTGACTGTCCAAAGGGAGGTCGTTTGAATAAGGTGACTGTCCAAAGGGAGGTCGTTTGAATGAGGTGACTGTCAAGAGGGAGGTCATTTGAATAAGGTGACTGTCAAAAGGGAGGTCGTTTGAATAAGGTGACTGTCGAAAGGAAGGTCGTTTGAATAAGGTGACTGTCCAAAGGGAGGTCGTTTGAATGAGGTGACTGTCAAGAGGGAGGTCATTTGAATAAGGCGATTGTCGAAAGGGAGGTCATTTGAATAAGGTAACTGTTGAAAGGGAGGTCATTTGAATAAGGTGACTGTCAAAAGGGAGGTCATTTGAATAAGGTGACTGTCAAAAGGGAGGTCATTTGAATAAGGTGACTGTCGAAAGGGAGGTCGCTTGAATAAGGTGATTGTCAAAAGGGAGGTCATTTGAATAAGGTGATTGTCAAAAGGGAGGTCGTTTGAATAAGGTGATTGTCAAAAGGGAGGTCGTTTGAATAAGGTGATTGTCAAAAGGGAGGTCATTTGAATAAGGTGATTGTCAAAAGGGAGGTCGTTTGAATAAGGTGACTGTCCAAAGGGAGGTCGTTTGAACAAGGTGACTGTCAAAAGTGAGGTCATTTGAACAGAGTGACTCACACATTTGACAACACCTTCATGGGAGTTGTGGGAGGTATTTCCAGGGGTATCTTTATGACCCTGGTGGTAGTTTGACCCTTCTTCTGTACCCCGAACCTAAGGAGACACTCACTAGAACTCGACTGACCTCCTTGTCGGCCTCTGGAAATAACCGACCTCAGTGTGCGCAGTGAAGTACCCAAGTGGAGTGATACAAAGTGGAAGAGGTCAAAATAATAAGATAAAGAATAAGTAAAAGAAGAAAAACACTCATATAACTCACAGATCTTATAGGCCAGACTTGGGGCGGCCATGGTCAGAAGGAGGCCACAGAGGGTGAAGGGAATGGCCATGGTAACCTGTCCCTTCTCTCTCCTCTATTCTCTCCTTTCCTCCACTCCTTCAGGCCAGCTCCTCCTCCTCCTCCAAGTTAGAGAAAGACCTCATTCTTCCTCACTCCTGCAAACAATAGTAGTAGTAGTAGTAGTAGTAGTAATATTGACATACACATACCTACCCTTAAGTAATTCCTTCCATATGTCACTAGAATATTAATTTAATGAGTACCATAAGCACTTTCAAGCATTATATTAACATGCATTATGATATTTCACTAATTTATCATAAGGGCTTCATGTACAGCAGCCTCCTTACTTTCTTCATCATTTGTCCCGCTCTCTACTGCAAGGATATCACGTACAGGCTCTCATAATCTTCACTGAGGGGAATTAAACATGAATTTGATACTAAAAAACGTGATATTTATGGATTTTAAGAAGTATCATGTTTTTCCTTCTCTTCTGCTTCTTCTTTCTCCTTTTTATTCTTCTCTTTCTCCTCCTTTTCTGTCTTGACACGCGGGTTTGACGTTTGACAGTATTTCTCTATGGGGGACAAAACCACATTTTCGCTATCTGTCATTTCTCTTGTCTTTGCAAAGGGTACTCCAACCACCACCACCAGTAACATCACATCCTCATCCTTTCACTAACACCAAGAGACACTTATGGCATGTAGATTTGACAGTGTTTCTCTATGGGGGACAAAACCACATTTTCGAGATCTGACTCACGTTCTTATCTTGGCAAGGGCACTACTATAACCACCAGTGACCTTACATCCTCGTCCTTTCACTAACACCAAGGGACACTTGTAAGGCGTGTAGTTTTGACAGTGTTTCTCTATGGGGGACAAAACCACATTTCCGTGATCTGACTGTCACGTTCGTATATTAGCAAGGGTCCTATTACCACCACCAGTGACCTTACATCCTCGTCCTTTCATTAACACCAAGGGACACTTAATTGTAGGGCGTGTAGGTTTGACAGTGTTTCTCTATGGGGGACAGCCACATTTCCGTGATCTGACTGTCACGTTCGTATATTAGCAAGGGTCCTATTACCACCACCAGTGACCTTACATCCTCATTCTTTTACCGATACCAAGAGACATTTCTTCATCAACTGTCCCATTCACTACTGCAAGGATATCACAGGCTCTCATGACGTTTACTCCGTGTATTGGCGTGTAGGTTTGACAGCAGAATCATTTGTCAGTTAGAACAATTTAAGCCACTCCCATATCACTTCCATGGGCCATTTCAGACCCCTATCACCGTTCTTACAAAATTCCTCTCCCCTCACTGTCCTCTCTCTCACGCCCAGCACCAATGAGAAGGGGCAGCTTTTAAATTAGAAGGCGTTTACGAAAGGAATATCACTTCTAAGGGCTATAGTTTCACACCCCCATCAACGTTCTTACAAGCTTCCTTTCCCCTCACTGTCCGATTTTTCCATTCCACCCGCTGTCCTGTTTTACCCGATAGCAGAGGAAGACCAGCTTATAAATTAGAAGGCGTTAACGAGAGGAATATCACATCTAATGGCTATAGTTTCGCATCCCTACCACGTACCGTTCTTACAAGCTTCCTCTCCCCTCACTGTCCCCTCTCTCACGCCCAGCACCAACGAGGAAGACAAGCTTTTAAATTAGAAGGCGTTTACGAAAGGAATATCACTTCTAAGAGCTACTCCACACCCCCATCACCGTTCTTACAAGCTTCCTTTCCCCTCACCCAAGCGGCCATGTGGTGTGTGTCGGCGGCATCCTTGAGGGGCGTGTGAGGATGCCGGAAGATCCTCCAGTAGGGAATACCACACTGTGTCTGGCTTTGGGCTTGTCTGGGTGACTGGCTGCAGGACTTCCCTTCCCTCCCTCCCTCTCCTCTCCCTTCCTCCTGTGCCCTGTGGTCCCTCCTCCTCCCTCTCTCTCCCTTCTTCCTCCTTCCCTCTCCGGTTCGAGGCTTCCATTTTGAGCATCGCCTATTTTATCTTCATTCCTCGTGTCATGTCGCTGTTTCCACTTGAATTACGTGGTTCCTCAATTGATTTAGGCGATGGAAAGGTTACGGTGATATTCCAGGGCCTCGCAATGGTGTGAAAACCGCGAAACATTAGTGACGATGAGGTAACTGGTTGAGTCATCCGCCTCCCGCTCCTTCCTCTAATATGAGACTTCCAGCTTCACCATCTCCTCAATTTATCCTTATTTCTAGTCCCCAGTCGCTATTTCCACGCGCACTACATCACTCCTCAATCCAAATAAGGTATAGGAAGGTTGCAATATAGTTTGGGATCCTCGAAATGGAAAAAAAACCGCGAAATTGAAGTGAGAAAGAGGCAACTAGGCAACTGTCAAAGAGGGGAGACATCCTCATCTGCTGCTGCGGCCTAGAGGGAATGATCATGCCTCACAATGCCTCTAAAACCTCCTTCCCCTCCCCTCACACGCCCCTCACTGACACCTAAACCCTAAAACTACCAACAGCTGTGAGTTTTAAGGTGGAGCAAGGCGTGTGTGCATTGTGAGAGGGTGGAAAAGACTTCGAGTTTTAGTGAAGGGACAGATTGAAGCTCCCGGCAACCACCCGCATTATTGATCTTTGTGTGTGTGAGAGAGAGAAAGAGAGAGATTCCACTAAATGCGACAAGAAAAAACCCATGAGAGAGAGAGAGAGAGAGAGAGAGAGTAACTAAAAGAGATAGACAGATAAACAGAGAGAGAGAGAGAGAGAGAGAGAGAGAGAGAGAGAGAGAGAGAGAGAGATTAGGAAATATAATCTTCTCTACCCATTTTGTCATATCATTACAATTATTACTATTAATATTATTATTATTATTATTATTATTATTATTATTATGAGGCAGTAATTAACACAAGGCTTTCTTCATGATGTAATTTGTTTATTGATGGAATTATTATAGTATTAAGTAACATTGAAATAATAATAATAATAATAATAATAATAATAATAATAATAATAATAATAATAATAATAATAATAATAATAATATAATAATAATAGCTTACTAATATATATTGATATTATTTACAAGTAATTGAAATGCATAATAAAAAGTTACATATAGAATAAATTACATGGAATAATTAGAGAGAGAGAGAGAGAGAGAGAGAGAGAGAGAGATACAATCTTTTGTCATATCATTATTATTATTATTATTATTATTATTATTATTATTACAAGGCTTTCTTCATGATGTAATTTGTTTATTGATGGAATTATTATAGTATTAAGTAACATTGAAATAATAATAATAATAATAATAATAATAATAATAATAATAATAGCTTACTAATATATATTGATATTATTTACAAGTAATTGAAATGCATAATAAAAAGTTACATATAGAATAAATTACATGGAATAATTAGAGAGAGAGAGAGAGAGAGAGAGAGAGAGAGAGAGAGAGAGAGAGAGAGAGAGAGAGAGAGAGAGAGAGATATATTACAACCATTACATAATTCACTTCTAACACATCAACATCAACAACAATAATAATAATATAATAATAATAATAATAATAATAATAAAAATAATAATGATAATAATAATAATAATAATAATAATAATAATAATAATAATAAAAATAATAATGATAATAATAATAATAATAATAATAATAATAATAATAATAATAATAATTATCACTATCATAATCATCAGCACCAAATATATATAAGGTCACCTACTCTGCCTGATGACCTGACCTGACCTTCAATCACACACACACACACACAGAGAGAGAGAGAGAGAGAGAGAGAGAGAGAGAGAGAGAGAGAGAGAGAGAGAGAGAGAACCCTTATATAACCTGATGCAGGCTATATATATACACACACACACACACACACACACTTTCTTAGCTTGAGATAGAAAAATATACAATAGATTCGGCGATCGGCATAGCGTCAAAGTATAAGGCCGATCAAGTGGTATTAGATCTTATACAAAAGGGAATCTAAGGCTGTTAGAGGCGAATCTCAAGGGTAGTTTCAGGTCCATATATGTGGTTGTGTTGGTCTGTCATTCTTCTCTTATAACTCTTTAACTAATCACTTCTTCCATGCCTCACTAAGCTCTTCTTCACTCCTCTAATCCACAACTCTATAACTAATCACTTCTTTACCTCCCTTCTCCCATGTCTCACTCCTCTAATCCACAACTCTATAACTAATCACTTCTTTTTCTCTCGCTTCTTCCATGTCTCACTAAGCTCTTCTTCACTCCTCTAAACCACAACTCTATAACTAATCACTTCTTTTTCTCTCCCTTCTTCCATGTCTCACTAAGCTCTTCTTCACTCCTCTAATCCACAACTCTATTACTAATCACTTCTTTTTCTCTCCCTTCTTTCATGTCTCACTCCTCTATTCCACAACTCTATAACTAATCACTTCTTCCATGCCTCACTAAGGTCTTCTTCACTCCTCTAATCCACAACTCTATAACTAATCACTTCTTTACCTCCCTTCTTCCATGTCTCACTAAGCTCTTCTTCACTCCTCTATTCCACAACTCTATAACTAATCACTTCTTTTTCTCTCCCTTCTTCCATGTCTCACTAAGCTCTTCTTCACTCCTCTAATCCACAACTCTATAACTAATCGCTTTATTTCTCTCCCTTCTTCCATGTCTCACTAAGCTCTTCTTCCTTTTAATCCACAACTAACCACCTTTCCTCTTTTCACGACTCACCAAGCTCCTCTCCTCTCTTCTCTCCACTGATCTACCACAACTAACCACTTCTCTTTGGTCTAGGTTAATCTCAACTGAAGTATCGACACGGTTGCTAATTTATCAGGACCTTTTTTGGATATATTGTATGTGAAAATTGTGGGTCCTCTTCCTGTTTCTGCTCCTCCTCCTCCTCCTTCTTCCATTTCATCTTTCTTCTTCTTCTTCTCTTTTCCTCCTTCTCAAACTCCTTCATCTCCTTCTTCATTCTCTTCCTTTCCTCCTCCTCCTCCTTCTCCACCTCCATTTTCTGTTCCCTCTTTCTTCTCCTTCTCCTTTTTATTTTCCTCTCCTCCTCCTCCTTCTCCTCCTACTCCTTCTTCTATCTCTTCTTTTCCTCCTCCTCCTCGTTCTCCACCTCCTCAAAATCTCTACCCGTCAATCACTATAAAAATATCAACAGAAATATACATACATACGACAGCACTTTTTTTCCATCGACAGGTCAAGTAACATTACAGGCTTGAAAATATATACAGTGCATTCTTAAAGGGTCTCTATCGACCAGTCATTATAAATATATCAACACCGAAAAAAAAATATATATACAACACAACCTCTATTCACGACGGCAGTTAAACGTAGGTAGGTGTGAAAATATAGTGTGGTTTTTATCATGTTTTTGTCTACTACTATAGGTCACTCACTATTAATATCAACACAGGACTTCAACAGCCCCAGAAATGATTTAATCTCACTTGTATAGCACTGCCACATAGCACAACTCTCTCTGGTACTTGTCTTGTGTTAAACCGAGTCTGGTGCAGTCCAAAGATTCTGTGCTAAATCGCTTAATCTCACTCATATAATACTTCCAATAAGCATGACTCTCTGGTACCTGTCTTGTGTTAAACCGAGTCTGGTGCAGTCCAAAGAATCTGTCCTAAATCGCTTAATCTCACTCATATGATACTTCCAGTTAGCATGACTCTCCCTGGTACTTGTCTTGTGTTAAACCGAGTCTGCTGTGGTCCAAAGATTCTGTGCTAAATCGCTTAATCTCACTCATATAATACTTCCAAATTAGCATGCCTCTCCCTGGTACTTGTCTTGTGTTAAACCGAGTCTGCTGTGGTCCAGAGATTCTGTGCTAAATCGCTTAATCTCACGCAAATAACACTTCCATTTAAATAGCACTGGACACTACCATTTAAATAACGATGGACACTTGATAACATCTATTTATTTCTTTAGTATCAACAGAGGCCCCAACAAGTCACAACCTTATTTTCTTTTCCACAGTTTAACATAGCTATGAAAATTAGTGCGTTCGTAAAGGTTTCCCAATACATCAGTCACAATAAAGATATCAATGCAGGTCTTAACATATCACAAACTTATTTTTTTCCTTTCGACAGTTCAGTGACAGTTCAACGTAGGTGTGAAAAATTGTGCATTAGTAAAGGTCTTTCAACAGGTCAGTCCTTATAAAGATATCAACACAGGTCTTAACATATCACAACCTTATTTTCTCTTCCGACATTTCAACCTTGGTATGAAGAATTAGTGCGTTCGTAAAAGCCTTCATTTGGATACGTGAGTCACTATTAATATCATCACAGGCCTTCACCAGCCCCAGAAATCATATAAATCTCACTTGTATAACAGTTCCAATTAGCATGACTCTCTGGTACTAGCCTTGTGTTAAACTGAGTCTGCTGTGGTCCAAAGATTCTGTGCTAAATTGCTTTAATCTCACTCAAATAACACTTCCATTTAAACAATGTTAACTTCTTTGGTACATGTCACACTGCGTCCACAACAACATATCACTCTTCTCTCTCTCCCTCCTTCCTTACACCACATATGGTTCTCACATTATCACTTGAGTTATAACACCAAGTTTAACATCACCATGAGTCACTATATATCACCACACTGTCACCTTATCACCATTCTTTTCCAACACCAACACAAGGATCACAAGGTTCTCACACTATCACTTGGGTTATAACACCATCGAAAGTCACTGTAGAAAAGGTCACCATCACTACACGATCTACACTATCTACTGTTGTCCGAAGATGCTGTGCTAGCGTGTATGGTGCCGAAAATCTCCTACCTTGATTTCTGGTACCACACGCCACTCTCGGATCACTATATCACCTCGCCTTCGCTGTCGGAGGAGCAGGAGGAGGAGGAGGAGGACACTCGCACGCTGAGGCCCGGAGGAATGGCTGCGTACTCTGTGGGGCGTGATGGAGGAGAAGAATGAGGTTAGTTAGGTTAGGTTAGGTTAGGGAGTCTGGTTTCCTTGTTTTTGTGTCCGAGATCACTCAAGATGGGCAATTTTTTTTTTTTTTTTGTTCTAAGCCTGAAGTTTTATTACCAGCATTAGTATTAGGCTTTATCAACGCTACTGTGGCTGGTTTGACATTTCCGTCCATTTTTCAAGGCGGTCAGTTAGTTTTGTTGATTATTTTATGTAGATATCACTTCTTAGGACCAGGTTCACACTGTGTCGACTTAACCCTATGGAACCCAGCACTTCTAACTTACTAACTCTGTCCCGAACACTGGAATTCAAAAGCCTAAACAAACCACAAAACTGTTAATACTATGTTAAAAAAATCTTGTGTTTATTCCATGCCAACAAATTATTAGTATTAGGCACTATCAACGCTACTGTGGCTGGTATAGCATTTCCGATCCGTTTTTCAAGGCGCAGTCAGTTAGTTTTGTTGATAATTTTATAGACATCACTTATGACCAAGTTAAAATCTTGTGTTTAGTCTATCAACGCTACTGTGGCTGGTATAGCATTTCCGATCCGTTTTTCAAGGCGCAGTCAGTTAGTTTTGTTGATAATTTTATAGACATCACTTATGACCAAGTTCGCACAGTGTCGATTTAACCCTATGGAACCCAGCACTTCTAACTTACTAACTCTGTCCCGAACACTGGAATTCAAAAGCCTAAACAAACCACAAAACTGTTAATACTACGTTAAAAAAAATCTTGTGTTTAGTCCACGCCAACAAATTTTTAGATGGCACCGAATCTTGAGCTCACAGGCCTATTGTCAGAGTTAATATTTCTCTGTGTGTCTTTATCAACGCAACTGTGGCTTATTTTTTCTTCCTTTGTTTCCTATTCATTTATTATCCTATTTCCCATTTCATCTCACTTCCTTATTTATCATTTCATTCATATATGTCTTTTCTCATTCTGTATTATCTTCATTTCTCGTAGCCAATAGATTTAATTCATCATTGTTTCTGTGAAGTACATTTGTCATCTGCCACAATTTCTTCCAATCCTATGAACATTCTTTTATATCTTTTCTTAACACGTACTGTTGTTGCATTTTATCCTTTTTTATTGAGAAAATTCCGTCTACTCCATCTTTATCTGCTAACAACTTTATTCCGTTCTTATTTTCTCATTTCATTTTCATTTCATCTAAACAAGAAAATTCCATCTATACTTTACTTTCTTTAACTTCTAACAAAATATTTCTCTTCTCATTTAATTCTATTTGTCTTTTCCTATTCTTGTTTTACTTCATCTGTCTTCCATCACCCAAACTCTTCCTTCAAACTCCTTATCATAAATTTAAAAGGACACACACCTCGCTTCCTCTTCCGTGCTTTAGCTTACGAACTCTCTCGCTCTCTCTCTCTCTGTCTTCTATCACCCAAACTCTTCCTTTAAACTCCTTATCATAAATCTACAAGGACACACATACACCTCACCTCCTCCTTCAGTATTGGTTTTAGCTTTAGAACTCTCTCGCTCTCTCTCCCATCACCCAAACTCTTCCTTCAAACTCCTTATCATTACTCTACAAGGACACACACCTCACCTCCTCCTTCAGTACCCATTTTAGCTTAACAACTCTCTCTCTGTCTCCCATCACCCAAACTCTTCCTTCAAACTCCTTATCATAAGTCTACAAGGACACACACCTCACCTCCTCCTTCAGTACCCATTTTAGCTTAACAACTCTCTCTCTGTTTTCATGTTACTGGGCTCTGAAAACATTGGTGTAAAAAGCCTCCTTTCCTCTCTTTATTGAGCTTCTTACAAGGTCAACACCAACAACAAAGACACATCATCAGGACATACAAAGAGTGATGCTGCTACACACACACTTGAGGACACATACCCAACATAAGGACACATACTCAAATCTCAACAGTAATAATAACATATGAGGTCCTGGAACACACACACATACACACATAGATGCAGCTACACATACACACACACATGTGCACAGATGAGGACACATATCCAACATAAGGACACATACCCAAATCTTAACAGTAATGATAACAAATGATTTTCTTCAGCTAGAGGACCAGTGGAACACACACACACACACACACACACACCAGCTAACAACAACATAGGTAAAAAAAAGTAAGGTTTGGGTGAGACATTCAGGGACGGGAAGGGACATTCAAGGACAGGAGGGGGACAGGAAGGGACAAGGGGACATCTCAAGACACCTACATATGCATCGACACATTGACACATGCAGGAGGAAGATGGAATGGTGGACACTTGATAACATGACACATAGACACATGACACATAAACTTTGACATGATGCACTTCTCTCTCTCTCTCTCCCTCCCTCTCTCTCTACCTCATGTATATATCAAAGTAGAGTACACACACACTAACACACTAACTTGAAAATATAGAACTTGATACCTATAAGAAAAGGAAAAGATAATTGAAATAAATAATGAATAAAAAATGAATGGAAAAAAAAATCTTAAATACTGCCTCGGACAACCTTGCACTGTTCACCTCCATAACTACACATGTTAAAAGCCACCAAGAATTCATGTATGTGTGTCTGTGTGTGTGTGTGTGTGTGTGTGTGTGTGTGTGTGTGTGTGATATCCAAAGCACCAGTATCAAAATGCACATCAACACTTGCTCACAAATCATCCGTCATCCATCACCACAACAGGCAGCATCCGTTCCCTTCACCCAAGATCACACTCCTAACACCCACCTCATCCAGGGCCTTAGAATATTAGAGTTTGGTTGACTTGGACCTGTGATGACACCCTGAGGTTCTACGCTTGTTAATCATATGTTATCATGCAATGTGAAATGTACTAATGTGTCCCTTCAGGTTATATTGCATCCTAAGGTATTGTCCCTCCTCTGTCCTTACTGCCCTAACCTGACCTGCCCTGACCTTCTCCCTTCCACCAATTCCTCCTGTCCTTACTGCCCTGACCTGACCTGACCTTCTCTCTTCAGCCAGTTCCTCCTCACGTCTTCCCTCCTCTGTCCTTACTCCCCTGCCCTGACCTTCTCTCTTACACCAATTCCTCCTCATGTCTTCCCTCCTCTGCCCTTACTCCCCTGACCTGACCTTCTCTCTTACACCAATTCCTCCTCATGTCTTCCCTCCTCTGTCCTTACTGCCCTGCCCTGCCCTGCCCTGACCTTCTCTCTTTCACTAACTCCTTCTCATGTTTTCCTTTATCCACCTCCTTGCTAACCTATCATGACCTGCTTCACTCTTCACTACCTTCCCCTCCTGACCACCTCATGTCTTCTATCCACCACCTTGCTAACCTAACCTAACCTAACCTACTTCACCCCTCACCCATTAACTTCCATCCCCTTCCCTGTCTCTTTCTCAACCAACTTAACCTAACCTAACATACCCTAACCAACTTACTTGTTAATCTAATTTAACCTAACCTAATGGAACCTATCAACTAACCTAATCTAAACGAGTCTACTTGCTAACCTAACCTAATGTAACCTACTTGCTAACCTAACCTATCAACTAACCTAACTTAACCCACCTACTTGCTGATCTAACCTAACCTACCCTAATGTAACCTATCAACTAACCTAACTTAACCAACCTATTTGGTAACCTAACCTAACCAACCTACTTGCTAACCTAACCTAATGTAACCTATCAACTAACCTAACTTAACCAACCTCCTTGCTAATCTAACGTAACCTAACCTAATGTAACCTATCAACTAACCTAACTTAACCAACCTCCTTGCTAACCTAACTTAACCTAACCTAATGTAACCTATCAACTAACCTAACATACCCGAGCCTAACCTAACCCACCTACTTGTTGCCTTGCGCCCAAAACAACACAACAAAAACCGTCACCTTCTTGTGTTCCCTGTGGCTTAGCCTGCTGTCATGTAGCAGTAGCACTAGTAGTAGTAGTAGTAGTGGTAGTAGTAGTAGTGGTAGTAGTAGTAGTGGTAGTAGCTGCCGTTTAAGCCATTGTTGCCGTAGTCGTCGCACCCTCACCACAACCATCACACCCATCATTATCATCACCACCACCACAACCACCACCAATGCTACAGCCCCCCCCACCACCAGCTGGCAGGATAACACCAGCTGGGGGGTTGCTGGGGCATGCTGGGGGGCACCCGTCGGAGGCACAGGGCCCTTGGGGGGTGGGGGAAGGGGTGGATGTGACCTCGGAGGCTCGACCTAAAGAACAAGTGGGTTAGTCTTGGAGTGGGCCTGTCGTGTGGGGGCCGAGCGGGGCCGCGTGGAGGACCTGTGGGTGGAGCTCAGCAGAGGGAAGGTGCCGTGGACTGTGTGGGTGTGCAGTGTGGTGGAGAGAAGAGAGGCTGAAAGGAGGGAGCCGGGCGCACCTGTGTTAGACGGCTGAGAGAGTGGACATGAGGATAGATGGATTCAAGACTAGATTTTTGACACCAGTGAATTAGAATGTTAAATGAGCTTGAAGATAAATAACCAGTGAATTAGAATGTTTAATGGACTTGAAGATGAATAACAAGACTTAAGGGCTTGTTGGACAGACTTGAGAATAGATTTAAAGCCAGTGAATTAGTGACTCGTTAGATGGATTACAGATTAAAGTTTTGACACCGATGACTTAGCGACTTGTTAGCAGACTCAAGGCTCTTAACACCAATGACTAAGAAACTTTTTAAATGGATATGAGAGAGAACTTTAAGCCAGTGAATTAGTGACTGTTAGGATAGACTTAAGGATAAACTTTTGACACCAGTGAATTAGAATGTTAAATGGACATGAAGATTAGTTAACAATAGTGACTTAGTGGCTTGTTAGATAGACTTAAGGATAGACGTTTACTTAGTGTGTTAGTACAGCGAATGTATATACAACAACAAGGAATTTGGATGAAACTAACACTTGCGGATATCGAAAAGTTAGGTTATTGATGAAGCCGTTACGATACTGGTCATTCATTTAGCAAGTAACAGACGATCTACAGCAATTACCTTCTCTTGGCTTATATACAAAACTACATATAGCCTGTAGCAATAGCCTTCAATGGGTGTATATACAGTGTCAGTCTTCGCCATGTCAACAGGCAGAGACGGAATGTACTTACTAATATATTTTCTGGCGGTGTTACAAGTTATCTTAAGCCGTGCCAGAGAGCAGAGATGAAGTGGTTACTAGTATACTTTCTCGAGGTACTGCAAGTTATAATACAGATATAGAAATGGGAGTGACAGAAGCAGCTTAAGTGGATGGCGAAGGAGCTTAAAACTACAGGGAAATTCTGATATTTTTTGAGGGGAAGTGAAGGTGTGGGAAACGGTGTGTGTGTCTGTGTGTGTGTCTGTGTTAGGGGTTGGTTAGAAGAGAAGCAGCAGAGAATTAAACCATTACAGCAGGGTTATTAGGAGTCAAATTAAGCCTTCACCGTAATGGACTTGATTGTAATAAATACACATTTGTAGCTAAAGTTCTAACAGGCACTCAAAAAATAAGGTCACTAGCACAACCAATGCCTTACTGTCACACACACTCTTTTGCATGCTAAGTTTTCCATTTCAATAAAAGTATATATGTACTGCAGCTTAGTGATAACAAGCACTCATATCACACAGTCTTCATGCCAGCTAAGTCTCCATTCTTGTTGTTGTTGTTGTTGTTGTTGTTTAATTTTTGTCAGCACGCTGACTGACTGGGCTATGGAAGCCCTGCAGAGGTGGTTTGTCGATTGTCTGAAGGGGGCTATAAATGACCCCGTCAGAGGGGGTTGTGCCGACAGACCGACTCAGTCGGCTTGACTGACCTGACGTCAGTCAATCCGACCAAGTTGGTCTGTCAATGAGGACTGGCATTCTCACTGGCCCATGCAGGGGGATAATACACCTTTCCATGACAGCCAAAGCTCTGTATTCAGTTACAGATGCAAAAGGGATCACAGCCAAGCAAGGGATGGGGGATGGAGTTAGGGAGGGAAGAACACTCAATACTTCACCAATAGACTCTGACTCTGCATCTTGTCAACATATCTACTTGTTAAAGAGATCAAGAGCACTTCAACACTTGCAGAGGTCAAATAAATATACTTTTGCACTTGTAAAGGTCAAATAAGTATAGTTTTTCCTACTCAAGCACTTATAAAGGTCACATAACTATATTTCAGCAATTGTAAAGGTCAAATAAGCATACTTCAGCACTTCTATAGGTCAAATAAGTATAGTTTTTCCTACTTAAGCACTTGTAAAGGTCAAATAATTATACTTCAGCACTTCTAGAGGTCAAACAAGTATACTACAGCAATTCTAAAGGTCAAATAACACTACTATTGCACTTATAAGGTCAAATAACACTACTTTTGTACTTATAAAGGTCAAATAACACTACTTTTGTACTTATAAAGGTCAAATCACTACACTTCACCATATCTACTATGTTACATGAATACACTATGCATATACCTTTAAAATAAGCATGTATAGAATTCTGAATATGTAAACAAATGTATGAATGAATGGAGAGAGAAGAGAATGGGAGATGAAGGGAAGGGAGAGAGAGAGAGAGGGAGAGAGGATAAGGGAAGAGATGATAAAAAGAAGATAGAGGATGGAAGGAAGGAAGGTTGTGATAGAGAAAAAGATAGAAAATGAAGAGAAAGTGCAGAGAGAGAAGAGTATGGGAGATGAAGGGGGGGAGAGAGAGAGGAGAGAGAGGAAGGAGGAGGAAAGAGATGATAATTAGATAGAGGATGGAAGGAAGGAAGGAAGGTTGTGAACTTGTGATAGAAAAAAAAGATGGAAAATGAAGAGAAAGTGGAGAGAGAGAAGAGTATGGGAGATGAAGGGGGGGGGGGAGAGAGAGAGAGAGAGAGAGAGAGAGAGAGAGAGAGAGAGAGTATGAAGGAAGGGCAGAAGGTAGTTAGTGTAATATGGAAAAGAATGGAGGATAGATGGGGTTGATAGAGGTCAAGGAACGGCTGATACAATGCCCCAATGAAGGATGTCCGCGGTGAAAGTCCTTCCTACCTTTCTTACGGTCTCCTATCTTGGCCGGCAGCAGCGTGATGACCGCGAGGAATCCCAGAACCGCCGCCCCGCCACAGCAGTAGAAGAGGATGTCCCGGTAATAGGTGGAGCACATCGGACAGCAGTTTCTGGAAGATCGGAAACGTACATAAAGTAACATACATACACACACACACATTTAACACACTCACACACATGGGTTCAAGTCCTCTACACTCCTACAGCTATTTAAACACACATACACACACACACACACACACACATGCAACAAGGAAAGACTGGACTAGTATTGATAAGAGGACAGGACCAGACAACCATAAACTACAACTAGGTAAACACACACACACACACACACACACACACACACACACACATATGGGTTCAAATCCTATAAACAATGCACAACCCACAATATCCTCACACCCATATAGATTCAAATCCTCTATACACAAGAACTCAATCCCATATACTCACACACAGGGGTTTAGATTCTGTATGAGGACCACGGCCACACCATTCGAGAGCTTGTCCGTGAAACTCATCGCCCCGTACACGAAAGCCCCAGACTCCACGTTGGGTCCTATGAGGTCAGCGGTTATAGAGAGCGAGGTGACCAGCATGACTGACCCGCCCGCCCCCAGAAGAGCAGCCACCAGGTATAGAAGGTAGTTGACGTAGATCTCCCCATGGCCGAGGCGGAGGGCTATCGCAGCGGCCGCCCCTACGACAGCTCCGAGCATGAAGGAGGCCTGGGGTGGGAGGTGACGATGGTTGACGCACATTTAGCACATAGGAGTTTGGGGGTATTTCCATGGGTAGTTTTATGACCCTGTTGGTAGTTTGGCAATTCTGTACCACAAACCTAAGAAACGCACATTTGACAAGGCTTTCATAGGAGTTTGGGGGGATTTCCAGGGGTGGTTTTATGACCCTGGTGGTAGTTTGGCAATTCTCCTGTACCATGAACCTAAGAAACACATATTTGACAGGGCTTTCATAGGAGTTTGAGGGGATTTCCAGGGGTAGTTTTGTGACCCTGGTGGTAGTTTGACAATTCTTCTGTACCATGAACCTAAGAAACACACATTTGACAGGGCTTTCATAGGAGCTTGGGGGTATTTCCAGGGGTAGTTTTATGACCCTGGTGGTAGTTTGACAATTCTTCTGTACCATGAACCTAAGAAACACACATTTGACAGGGCTTTCATAAGAGTTCGGACACACACATACATCATTCCATCACTAACACACACACACACACACACACACACACACACACACACTCACTCACCTTCCGCCCAATATACTTATTAAGCGCGCGCATCACAGTGGTCATGAGGAAGCCTGAGATATACATGACAAGGGGGATATACGCCACAGACTCCTCAGGCAAGTGCAGATGGTCCTGGAGGTAGATGGGAATGAAGGCCTGGGAGAGGTTGCAGAAGAGGCGCGTGGCCATGTAGAGAACGGCAACCTGGTAGAACTGTAGAGAGAGAGAGAAGGGGATGAGGAGGAGGAGGATATGATAGAAAGAGAGATATGTTAAGCCTCATTTAGTAAGGAAATCTACACCAAAGGAAGCTCGCTGGACTACCTAATATCTATCTATCTATCTATCTATCTATATTTCAGAAGCCCCGCTCCCCGATGAGAACTTCCCTCCAGGGGGTGACCGCAGTAGAAGTGTCTCCATCTCTCCCTGTTCTGGCACTCCTTCTCACCACACTCAATCCTGTTACTCACATCTCTCTCGATCTGATACCCGCTAATCCTGACACCCCCCCTCCCTCAGTCCTTCCCTCATGCACTCTCTTCACAGATTCATTCTCCTGGAACTCCCTTCTCACCACACTCAATCCTGTTACTCCCAACTCTCTTGATCTGATACTCATTCACCCTGACACCCCCTCCCTCAGTCCTTCCCTCATGCACTCTCTTCACAGATTCATTCTCCTGGAACTCCCTTCTCACCACACTCAATCATGTTACTCCCAACTCTCTCGATATGATACTCGCTTACCCTGACCCCCCCCCTCTTTCAGTCCTTCCCTCTCTTCACAAATTCATTTTCATCACGTCCAAACCATCTCAGCGTTCCAATCTCTCCCTCCTTTTCCTTCCATTCCTCCCTCCCTTTCTTTACCTGTGTGTTCTTGAGCCAGTCCGAAGCCGTCATTCTGAAGTGTGTGGGCGGGGATGGTGTGCAAGCAGGGGAGTTGGAAGAGGAGGAGGTGGAGCCATTGCAGTCGGAGCTCTCCACCTGCATGCTCGACAAGGGGCTGTAGGTGTTCGATTCCTTTACGAGTGCGTGGAAGAGAGACACGAAGATCACGCCGATTACGAGGACGATGGCCACGATGTACTGGAAAGGAAGGTGAGGTTAGAGTCTGAGTAACTTGGACAGGAGGAAAAATACATAGATATACATGCAATAGAGTGCTGAGATTAGGTTCTGAGTAACTTATATAATGGAAGACTTGAGTTTCCAGAGTTTACCAGCAAAAAGGGATGAAAGAATGAGGATGCTGGCTAACTCCTGCAGAAGGGATTTGGACACTATAGGCATAAGCTAGAGTAGAGAGTCATAACCTATAATATTTCCCCTTCATGTTAACTATATCATAACAGACTTACCCTAAACTTAACAGCATCCTCAGAGCCTATGACAACCTCCTTCACAGACATAATTTAACAGAGACACTTCTATTTAACCTACAATATCTTCCCCTCCTACAAAAAACCATTATGTTAACTATACTTACCCTAAACTTGACAGCATCCTCAGGGCCGATGCCAGTCTCCTTCTCAGTGGTGGGGGTGGTGTCCAGGCCCAGCACCATCCAGGTCACCAGGTACACCATCACATTAGACATCACCGTGAACCCATACCTGCCGACACACAGCACACATCACTCACACCACTGCCATTTTAATAGTTGTGGTTTACGGTTTTAAGAAAGAGGGGAGGAGAGCGAAATAGGGTCAAAATCATCACTATAAAAAAATATTCGACCTTGCCAACTAAAAGCTTCCCAAATCTTCTTCTTCTTGTATAATCTTCTAATTTTTGCTTCTGGGGTTGGATAGACCTAACTTAACCTGACCAAGAGTTCTAATGACAGCCCACAGATGCAATACGAGTAAGTACGTAAATAAATAAATATATAAACAAATAAATCAGTGTTGTGAGTCATCTCTTTACGAATGCTAGATGTCACCTGTCCAATGCACACCTGGGTTACATGACTGTCTCTTTTGGGGGAAGTGAAGGGTTAATGAGAGTCATGCTAATGTGTGACTCACCTCCAATGAACCGTTTGAAAGATATGCCACCTGCCTGCCACAACTAACGAGAGACACACCTGGACTTGATTATTTTAAACTTTTTATACCCAAAGGAATCAAAATTTACAGAACCCATAACAGAAAAAGGAATACAGGTGATACATTCAGCTAACGAGACACACCTGGACTTACCTACACTATTATTCTTCAATTTTTTACCCAAAGGAATCAAAATTTACAGAACCCATAACAGAAAAAGGAATACAGGTGTGATACATAGCTATTATTCTTCAATTTTTTACCCAAAGGAATCAAAATTTACAGAACCCATAACAGAAAAAGGAATACAGGTGATACATTCAGCTAACGAGACACACCTGGACTTACCTACACTATTATTCTTCAATTTTTTACCCAAAGGAATCAAAATTTACAGAACAAAAAACAGAAACAGAAATACAGGTGAGAAATTCAGCCAACGAGACACACCTGGACTTACCTACACTATTGTTCTTCAATTTTTTACCCAAAGGAATCAAAATTTACAGAACAAAAAACAGAAAAAGAAATACAGGTGAGAAATTCAACTAACAAGACACACCTGGACTTACTTTAACGATCATTTTTAACTTTTTACCCAAACGAATCAAAATTCAAAGAACCCAAAACAGGAAATGAAATACAGGTGAGAAATTCAGCTAACGAGACACACCTGGACGTACCTACACCATTATTTTCAACTTTTTACCCAAAGGAATCAAAGTTTTCAGAACCTCAAACAGGAAACGAAATACAGGTGATAGCAAACTCATGATGTGTGTGTGACTCACCTATTTAAAAACACATCACCTGCCTGCCACAGCTAACGAGAGACACACACCTGCTGGGCCTAACCTCACCTACACAATTTTTTTTTCTTTCTTTCTTTATTTTTTACAGCGAGGGAGGCAGCTCAAGGGCACCTAAACAAAGTAGCAACCAAAAAGTCCGCCAAGCGCTTCTCCAACAACGACAAAAAAAGAAGATAAAACAAGAGGTCAAAAGAGAGGTCAATTTCAATTTTCACACATGACCCCAGTGCCCCAATCCACCCACCTTATAGCATTGAGTTCCGTACGGTCGTTAGGGTCTTGCGTTAGGGACGGGATGAGGGAGAGGTGGCTGATCTGCGTCGCCGCCCATCCGAACTGGAAGACCACGACGAAGGGGGCGTAGTAGACCAGCTGAGCCCAGTCGTGAGCATGTCCACAGCCCAGGCAGCCCATGAAGATGAAGGGGAAGGCACACAGCACCATCAGACACCCTGGGGAGAGGAAGAACAATGGCAGAGTTAGTATAAGGTAGGAGATGATAAAAAGGAGAAAATATTAAGTAGGAGTTTATATAATAGCTAATAGGTTTTCAGACAGCCCAGGGAGCTCTTAAAGATGATGTAAGAGTTAAGAAAAATAAGAGTTAATATAAAAGATTTAAGGAGTTCGTACAAAATAGATAAAATATAATACCGGAGTAGACGATTTTGGCTTCTCTAATTCCAACCCTTTTCCTGAATAACAAGAATCTAACCCTCTCTTATGGCCACTCAATGCCGTTCTGTTTTGTCGGAGCAGACTTTAGCAGGCTTTTTTTTCCGAGCCTAAAGAAATTACTCACCAACAAGATGCCATGTTTTCCTCCTGCCGTAGCGCACGCAGAAGGGAAGGTCGTCTGTTCTGTCTGCCTCGCGCCCTACGAATGGGGTGGACAGGGCATCGGCGACCTGGGGGAGGAGGAGGAGGAGGAGAGAGATGGAAGAGGGGGAGAGAGTGAGAGGGCGAGAGGGTGTGCAGTTATTCAGTAAGGCCAATACTATAGAAGTCTGGTAGAATTAGTATCAGTAGTATTAGAAGACACAGGCAGTAACTTATATTACAAATCAACAAGAGAAGAGCTAATTTAGGTAACTTAGAAAGGAGGAAAATTCCCATACAAGGGAGTGTTAGCAAATTCATTAACATCAACTAACTAATTTCATTCAATCTACTTATTTACTATTTATTTTTTACAGTAAAGGAAACACCTCAAGGAACACAAACAAAGGAAGACTGATTTTCCAGAGTTTACCACCAGAAAAAGGGATGAAAGAATGAAGATGCTGGCTAACTCTTGCAGAAGGAATTTGGATAGCATAGGGATGAGCTAGAGTGCCTCCGTCTCAGACATAGTTCAGTAAAGGAAGCAGCTCAGGAACAAACAAAGGAAGACTGAGTTTCCAGAGTTTACCACCAGAAAAAGGGATGAAAGAATGAAGATGCTGGCTAACTCTTGCAGAAGGAATCTGGATAGCATAGGGATGAACTAGAGCACCTCCGTCTCAGATATAGCAGCATAAGACAGCCACTATCTTATATCACAAATCAACAGAGGAAGACTCCACCCCTTACCTGTCCTATTAGCAAGACCACGCCAGCCAGCCCATTATCGAAGAGCAGAACATGGTGGAAATAGACCAGAAGATAGGTGAACCACATCGCCGAGCAGAGGTCATTCAGGATATGCCCAAACCCGTAGCCCAGCCTGGTGCGTATGGAGATCGCGGCCATGCTGGTGGTGGTGGTGGTGGTGCAGTGGTGGTGGGTGATGAAGATGGGGTGTTATGGGAGTGGGTGGTCGTAGAGGGAGAGATGGGTGATGATTTCGTGTTTGACCAGCATCTGAAAAAAAAGAGAGAGAAAGTATTAGAATAAGAATATCTACACACATTGTAACATTATCTAACACAAGTTCCTATGTCTGAATTTCCTCCTGGTTAAGACACACAGTAGCCCAGTGGAACCTCTCACACTAGGCCACTCACAAACACTCTAACATTATCTATCTAACCCAAGGTCCTATGTCTGAATTTCCTCCTACTTACAACACATACTAGCTAACACTTACTTTACTAACACCAGACAGAATGAGAAGGTTATACACACCCTAGACTATACACAGACTCCCTCTCTCTCATTCTCTCTTTGCAAGGGTGCTGTATGGGGCTTCTGTCTGACTTAACACCTCACCTCATCTTGTATGCACAGAAGGGGTGGGAGGCAGAAGGTAGAAGTTAAGATGCAAGGAGCTAAATATTGTGAAGATTTTGTGTGGGTTAGAAAAGTCGATATTTTTAAACATATCAAGCCTTACACACACACACACACACATATTTGACAAGGCTTTGGTAGAGGTTGTGTCAGTAGTATTTCCATGGGTAGTTTTATGAGCCTGGTGATAGTTTGACAAGGCTTTAGTAGAGGTTGTGGTGTTAGTATTTACATGGGTAGTTTTATGAGCCTGGTGATAGTTTGACAAGGCTTTAGTAGAGGTTGTGGTGTTAGTATTTCCATGGGTAGTTTTATGAGCCTGGTGATAGTTTGACAAGGCTTTAGTAGAGGTTGTGGTGTTAGTATTTCCATGGGTAGTTTTATGAGCTTGGTGATAGTTTGACAAGGCTTTAGTAGAGGTTGTGGTGGTAGTATTTCTATGGGTAGTTTTATGAGCCTGGTGATAGTTTGACAAGGCTTTAGTAGAGGTTGTGGTGTTAGTATTTACATGGGTAGTTTTATGAGCCTGATGATAGTTTGACAAGGCTTTAGTAGAGGTTGTGTCAGTAGTATTTCCATGGGTAGCTTTATGAGCCTAGTGATAGTTTGACAAGGCTTTTGTAGAGGTTGTATTAATCTGAATCTGGATATATGACGTGCAGGGCACCCGTACAGGTACATAACATGCATATTTGTGTTGGCTGTTGGGGGGACGGGGGAGCCGAGTGTGCAGGGGAGGGAAGTGAATCAAGTGTAATTGTAAGTGTTGGTGTGTTGTGGTGACAAGTGTGTATTTGTTTTCTGAATGAGTCTATTGTACCGCAGTCTAAAATCTGTTGAGGGAGGCTGTTCCAGTCACGTATGGTGCATGGAATGTATGAGTGCTTGTATGCATCAGTGTTAGTGTGATACGTTTGGTATTTATGGATGTGTGTGTTACGAGTACGTTGATTGTTTGCGTTGTGTAAGTATGTGTGTGGGTCAATGTCAATGTGAGTGTTTGTGATCTTGTACATAAGTGTAAGTCTGTGTGCTTGTCTGTGTAAGTGAAGAGGTTCCATGTTTATCTGTTGTTTGATCTGTGTTGTGATGCCAGGCATTCGAGTGTAATTGTTTGTAATGAAGCTAGCCGCCTTGGTGTTGATTTGTTCTAACCTATCAATGTTTCTGTGTGTGTAAGGATCCCACACCGTGGAGCAGTATTTAAGTGTTAGTCTCACAAGTGTGTCATAAGCTATGTGTTTAATGTCAGGTGTGCAGTTATGTAAATTCCTCCTCAGGAACCCCAGAGTTCGGTTGGCTGTGGCACTGATGTGGTCTGTGTGGGTGTTGAACTTAAGGTAAGTGGATAGGTAATAGTATTTCCATGGGTAGTTTTATGAGCCTAGTAACAGTTTGACAAGGCTTTGGTAGAGGTTGTGTTAGTAGTATTTCCAAGGGTATGAGCCTGGTGATAGTTTGACAAGGGTTTGGTAGAGGTTGTGGAGTTAGTATTTCCATGGGTAGTTTTATGAGCCTGGTGATAGTTTGACAAGGATTTGGTAGAGGTTGTGGTGGTAGTATTTCCATGGGTAGTTTTATGAGCCTGGTGATAGTTTGACAAGGATTTGATAGAGGTTGTGGTGGTAGTGTTTCCATGTGTAGTTTTATGAGCCCAGTGATAGTCTGGCATGGCTTTTTTTTTTTTTTACAGCTAAGGAGACAGTTCGAGGGCATAAATAAAAGGTTGTGTTAGTATTAG
>NC_066520.1:23937933-24007933 GCF_024679095.1 Eriocheir sinensis | reverse complement strand
TTAACTTCAGCGACTGGGTCAAGAGGAGTACCGGCCGGGGTGCAGGATGGGCCAAGTAAGTCATGTATCACGGCAGCCACTATAATTATGAAGCACACTGACGATTTTCAAGCCTTCGCCGAGTGTCAGATTACCCACATGCTGTCTAGACCTTCAATCCTTAACTTCAGCGATTCGGTTATGGAGAGCAGCAGCAAGAGCCATACATCGCGGTAGTCACTGTAAATAAAATCCTCCTGCGCCACTAACAGCTGGGGTCGTCCGGGAGGTAACACGTATAAATAAATAAATATAAATAATGGAGCATACGGCAGGGGGCGCGTTGTTAAGCCCGATTATATAACGTTGTTTTAAAATGGAAATCACATGACTGAGAAATGCTATCTTGCTGTCAGGTGACCCTCCACTCGTAACAGGATCTCTCTCTCTCTCTCTCTCTCTCTCTCTCTCTGCATCCCTCCTTTCCTCTCTACCTTCTTTTCTTTCTTTTATTCTCTCTCTCTCTCTCTCTCTCTCTCTCTCTCTCTCTCTCTCTCTCTCTCTCTCTCTCTCTCTCTCTCTCTCTCTCTCTCCAGCATCCCTTTCCTTCTCTCCCTCCATCCCTCCTTTCCTCTCTACCTCCTTTTCTTTCTTTTATTCTCTCTCTCTCTCTCTCTCTCTCTCTCTCTCTCTCTCTCTCTCTCTCTCTCTCTCTCTCTCTCTCTCTCATACACACATGCTTGCCTGGTTAATATACTGTAGCCGCCGTAGTTGTAGTAGTAGTAGCAGAAGTAGTAGTAGTAGTAGTAGTAGTAGTAGTAGTAGTAGTTCGCATACAACACTTTCTTTTCTTTCTATATTCCCACTTATGTCCAATATACACTATAATATAACTTCACAAAGTGTCTATAATATCCTTTTTCTACTATACGTTCTTCAGTAACTCCTAACTTCTTCTTATTTCACTTATTAAACTCACTCTCTCTTTGGTCTTATAACAAACGGCTTCTTGCAGACACCTTATGTTCTTATGTTATGTTACCGGCCTCTTGCAGACTTGTATGTTCCTTTGCAAACTCCTATACCGGCCTCTTGCAGACTATGTTACCGGCCTTTTGCAGACTCGTATGTTCCTTTACAAACTCCTATACCGGCCTCTTGCAGACTCCCTTTGTTCTAATGTTTCTTCTGCAGACTCCTTATGTTCGCATGCTCCAAGCGTCGGGGTCTGAGAACGCTCGGTTCACTAATAACACCAATAGAGTCAACAAGGCTAATTGGACCAACAAAAAAGGAATCTCGAGGTCATTGGACAGGGAATGAACTAAGGAAAGGAATTACGAAGTGGCGATCCTTGAATAATCGTCCTTTTATGACCTCAACACGCGATGAAGTACGACAGCATATGGCACTAGTGTTCTCTCTGCAACAAGGACTATGAAAAGGGTGTGTGAAGTGGAGATCCTTGAGTAATCGTCTTTTAGTAAGATGCGAAGTCAGAATCCGTCACTGATCTTCCTTTTTATAACTTTTAACACGCGACTGAGAGCGAAGATCGTACAGTACAGGGATCATATTCTCAGTACGCTTCGCCGCCTACACTCTCACATCTGACAGGGTTTTTGAAGGGGTATTCGGCATTTCCAGGGGTACATATATGACCCTGGTGGTAGTGTGACCCCTCGTCTGGACCATAAACGTGAAAACACCCATGAAAACCTGATTACTCTCCGTTTTGGCCTTTGGAAATTGATGACGAGAGATATAAGCGTCTGAGAATACCAACCAAGATGTCTTTCTACCACTGAGACGATAGGGAGACAGACACTAGAGGCAATACAGGCTCGGGGAAGGATCGAGCTGCTAAGTCAGAATCCGTGAATGTGTGTCCCTTTTCATACCCTTCACCACGCAACTGAGAGTATAGGAGCGAACTGCAAATGTGTCCACTTTGTTCTAAGGCAACACAGCGACTGGAAGAAATAGTTATACGGACTCGGGTAATGTCAGAATCCTAATATCAACGTCCTTAATATAACCTCCACACGAGACTGACAGCGTAACAGCGTGCAGTACAGGCTATCACAGTTAATCACACGTGTCCTCTCTGCTCTAAGGCGACTGGGGGCAAGAGAGGACTAGAGTAGAAGCTGGAAAGTCAAAATCCGTCACTGATTTTCCTTTCCCAACCTCCACACCAGAGATCTTGCTCCACACGAGACTGACAGCGTAACAGCGTGCCCTCTCTGCTCTAAGGTGACAAGGCGACTAGGGGCAAGAGAGGAGGATTCCGAGAAAGATGATGCGGTCAGGATCGGTGAATAAGCATCCTTTTGTAACCTTCAACGAGCGATTGGCAGCGTAACAGCGTACTTCACAGGCTATCACAGTTAATCACACCCTGTTACTCCACTCTGTACTGAGGCAACAGGGTGAGTGGAAGCAAAACAGGACTCAGAGTAGAAGCTGGAAAGTTAGAATCCGTGAATTAATGTCCTTCTTTGACCTTCAACAAGCGACTGAGAATATGAGAGCAGGCTGTCACTCGTCTCCACTCTGCACCGAGGCAAATGAAAGCGATACGGACTCAAGGATAGAAGCTGGTAAGTCAGAATCCGTCACTGATCTCCCTTTTCTAACGTCCACAAGCCACTAATGAGAGTATGAGAGCGTGCGGCACAGGCTGTCACTCCTGTCCACTCTGCAATGAGGCAACTGGAAGCGACACACTCAGGGATAGAAGCTGCACAGAATCCGTCACTGATCTTCCTTTTCTAACGTCCACAAGCCACTGACGAGAGTATGAGAGCGTGCGGCATAGGCTGTCACTCCTGTCCACTCTGCACTGAGGCAACTGGAAACGACACAGACTTAGGGATAGAAGCTGCACAGAATCCGTCACTGATCTTCCTTTTCTAACCTCCACTAGCCACTGATGAGGGTATGAGAGCGTGCGGCACAGGCTGTCACTCGTGTCCACTCCGTATTGCGGCAAGACAGCGAATGGGACCGAGCTGCGAGCCGAGTGAGGGAGAGCAAGTGAGCCAGCCCCCCAGCACACACACACACACACACACACACACACCACCAAGTTCTAGTGTGCGCGAGACCGGTTTGAGAGTACGGTCTTTTAGGCAGTTACGGTTAAGACAAAGTTCTGAGTCACGAAAACCTATAGACAAACCATCACTGGACCCATGAAACTATAGCCATGGAACACAACACAACCACAATGAGCCTTACCTAACGTGTGTCTGTGTGTTTGTGTAAGCCTAGAAACGTTTAAAGATGCGTTGTTTGAGGCAGGAACTGATAATATTACTGACCGATGGTGAAATGAAGGACCCGGGTACGTCGGAAGAACTTATCTACAGGAAGGGAAGGGAGGGAGGGAGGGAAGATGGGGCCGTGTGAAGCAGAGGAGGAGGTGGAGGAGGAGTGGAGGGAAGGCTGGGGAGTCGTGTGGAAGGGAGGTAAAGTGGAGGAAACAGATTGAAGATAAAGATAAGGGAAGAGAATGAGAGTGAGAGATAGGAGTGGAGGAAAGCATGGGAGGAGGAAAAGTGGAGAGAAAAGAGAAAACAGGAAAGGAAGAGAAAGTTGATAATGATGTGGTGAGGTACTGGAGGAGGAGGAGGAGGAGGAGGACTGGAAAAGGAGAGAAAGGAAAGGTAGAAGAAGGGAAGAGAAAGAGTGACAAATATCTCTCTCTCTCTCTCTCTCTCTCTCTCTCTCTCTCTCTCTCTCTCTCTCTCTCTCTCTCTCTCTCTCTATCAAGGTCAACCACTTATGGCCTTGCTCATCACAGCCACAGCCACAGCCACACCCACCTACACACACACACACACCTATACTCTCTCTCTCTCTCTCTCTCTCTCTCTCTCTCTCTCTCTCTCTCTCTCTCTCTCTCTCTCTCTCTCTCTCTCTCTCTCTCTCTCTCTCAAAGCACTATAGCCATATATATATATATATATATATATATATATATATATATATATATATATAAATAAAAATATATACATATATAAATATATATATATACAGAGATAGAGAGAGAGAGAGAGAGAGAGAGAGAGAGAGAGAGAGAGAGAGAGAGAGAGAGAGAGAGAGAGAGAGAGAGAGAGAGAGTAAGAGTCTAATTAAATAAATCTGTATAAACAATTTATTAACAGAGAGAGAGAGAGAGAGAGAGAGAGAGAGAGAGAGAGAGAGAGAGAGAGAGGAAGTGGCTAATTAAAGAAATCTGGATAAACATGTTACTACCAGAGAGAGAGAGAGAGAGAGAGAGAGAGAGAGAGAGAGATTTACATAGAAAATCAGACCACACAGACCCCATGGTCCAGACTTGGTGGTCTGTCCTTAAACCTAAGTGATTTTACATTAATCAGAAGACTCCAAAACGTTGCATTTCTACTCTAGTTAATATTACGTTGAAGGAAGTGACGGTCGAGCTTATTTTTGAAGGAGTCAATCGTGTTGCACTGGACCACTGATGGTGGAAGCTTATTCCATTCTCGCACTACAACGTTGGTGAAGAAAAATTTGGTGCAGTCTCTGAGAGAGAGAGAGAGAGAGAGAGAACACACACCCACCCACAAACACATGTACAAATGCTAAAATAGGTGGTTTGAAAAATATGACATACTGATAAACAAAGAAAAAAGTAACATTATTATTAAATATACCAGGAAAGAAAAACCACAAGAAATAGAAGATGTAGAACTGGAGAAACAGACTGACTATTTAGGTGTAACAATAACAGATGGACAGAAAGAAAGATAGCAAAGAGAGGGAGTGTGACAGACTGCTCCCTGGGAAAACCTAGCGAAAAAGTGCCTCATTTCCATCCATCATGCACGGGATGGATGGAATACACCTTAACAAGACAGACTTAAATAATTCACAAAGCTAGCAGTAAAGCATATGGACTCATACTCAGCATTAACTCTTTACAACTAACTGACCAGCAAACACAGGTATGGAGTCAGATATGTAAAATTTTGACTCCTACTGCGACTCATGGAAATTTTGACTCCTACTGCGACTCATGTAAATTTTGACTCCTACTGTGACTCATGTAAATTTTGACTCCTACTGAGACTCATGGAAATTTTGACTCCTACTGAGACTCATGGAAATTTTGACTCCTACTGAGACTCATGGAAATTTTGACTCCTACTGCGACTCATGGAAATTTTGACTCCTACTGCAACTCATGGAAATTTTGACTCCTACTGAGACTCATGGAAATTTTGACTCCTACTGCAACTCATGGAAATTTTGACTCCTACTGAGACTCATGGAAATTTTGACTCCTACTGAGACTCATGGAAATTTTGACTCCTACTGAGACTCATGGAAATTTTAAGGTTGTGACTGTCTCTGATTCTGGCTCCACCCCTCTCCCTTTTTTATGCTGTACAACATAACCTATACAACACGAATGGCCTTTCTAATATCTATGCAAATGTGATGCAGTTGCCTCAATCAATTTATAAGGAGAGTTATTACCACATATGCTGACAACTTACAACCATCACCGAGTCAGATTACCCACATTCTCAAACATCGTAGTGAGTAAGTGAGTCTTAATTACTTTCATGAATAGTATCACGAATATCCACTGGTTCAGTTTTCATGTCTGGTATTTTCGTTATAGTCACAATTAAATTCCAACGATTCTCTCCATTTATCACACACGATTTATCTTTAAGTACAAACACTAATTAATAGCCATGGCAGCCATTATAAATATCAGGGTTAATATACCGGAAAAATATAGAGGCGGTGAACAATTTAATTAGAAAGATGAAATTGTGTCCATTACCGTTTTCCTGGTGATGTCACGTCCCGCTGGGCTCCATGAGGGTTATGACACACGCCTACACCTTCCACCATGTATATAGACTTAGCAGGATGTGAATACAGAAGGAAGGGTGTCCAACTGCTCCCGCCTGCCTCCTCCTTCCCCTCAAATGTAAACACTGGGGGGAAGGTTTTGGTCTGGGTCGTGGTTGTCAGATTATCGTACTTATCATATTCTTGTCTTATTTCTGTGTCGTTTTTCTTTTCTTAATTTGTTTGTTTCATGTTTTGCTGTTTTTCTTCCTCCCTTTTTTTCTGCTTCCCTATTCCTTTATTGTTTTCATTTGTTTTACACTTTCTCTCTCTCTCTCTCTCTCTCTCTCTCTCTCTCTCTCTCTCTCTCTCTCTCTCTCTCTCTCTTCCTTCCTTCGTTCCGCGATCTGTGATCTGTCCCTTTCAATGTTCAATAATAAGTAGGTTCAAAACAGCCCCATAATCTTTTTCTAACAAGGGAAATAATTAAGCACAAGATGGTGTAGAAAAATATGTATTCAAATATCTTTGTGGTACAAGGTTCAAGGTATTAATTGTCCTAATAAATTGAGGCTTGAGGCTGATAACTGCATCACATTGTGTATATGTAGTATGTTAAAAAGGCCATTTGTTTTGTGTTTTTATAGGTTAAGTTGTTGATTAAATAATTTTTTCATACTCCTATCTCTCTCTTACACATAGACCCACCCCCCCCCCCCCCCCCCCCCCCCCACACACACACACCTGCTACGCTACAATGGGTGAGCCTCTGCCCTCTGCTATGCTATGATGGATACGTCGAGGAGGCAGAAGGTCGATCGGCAGGTTGGACAGGGTGCTCGGGAGGACAGCCAAGACTCCGGGCGGCTCTGGTCCTGACGGGAGGCGAACCTGTGTGTGTGTGTGCGTGTGTAGGGAAGGAAAAAATGTATTAATATAGGTTTGAATGCCCCAGATAAGTCCTTCCTATATCATGTGTTGTTATTGTCAGCTTGAAATACATACAATAAGGGGAGGAGGCGGCAGAGAAGGAGGAGGAGGAGGAGGAGAAACGTGTATAGAAGAAAAGAAGGATGGAAGGAGGGAAGAAATTGCTAAAGAAATAAAGAAAATAAAGGAAGAAATTGCTCTGATATTAAAAAAGAGAAGAGGAGGAGGAGAAGGAGGAGGGAGATAGGAAGAATAAAGGAGAGAGAGAGAGAAGGAGAGGGAAAGGAGAAAGGAGAAGAACTTGATAGAATTAAAGGAAAAATGAGAAATATAGAAGGAGGGAAGGAAGGAAGGAAGGGAGAGAGAGGGAGAGAAAGGAAGAAAAAAAACAGATACAATCCCTACTTAGACTACACACACACACACACTTACCATTTACTAAGGCATGACACACACCACATGGGACGGCAGTGACACTCCTGGCACTGACCATCACCCCCGCCGGCACCGCTGCACCGGCGCTGGAGGGTCACATTGGCCTCGGTCTGCTGGCACCCAAAGCACATCGACCGTTCCTGCTGGGGGGGGAAATAATAATGATAATAATAATAATAATAATAATAATAATAATAATAGTAATAATAGCTAACGAACGATATTTTGCATGACCCCAAGGAAGACATTATGGACCCTTACTGTAGGGGGGGAGACCGTGGGGTTGAGGCGGATGGTCTCAGTGAAGGTCTCGAGGAAGAAGTCCGAGAGGCTTTGTTGGATGACGATGTGGCGTGCGTTGACCACTGGGTTGACCACCTTACGCTCCAGCTCACCAAACTCCACCGAGCTCAGCCTTCACCACGACGCAAGATGGAAGAGGAAAGCAAGGTTAACTTCTGTGTTAACTCATATCAAAGTCCTGTTCCTCCTCCTTTACTTGACCTCTCCTTTCCTAAGCTGAATTCCTCCTTCCTCTCCCTCTCTGTAACTTGTATTAAATTCCTTGTAACTCCACCGAGCTCAGCCTTCACCATGGCAAGGGATGGGAGAGGAGAGCAAGATTGACTTCTGTGTTAACTCAAATCAAAGTCCTGTTCCTCCTCCCTTACTTGACCTCTCCTTTCCTAAGCTGAATTCCTCCTTCCTCTCCCTCTCTGTAACTTGTATTAAATTCCCTCTAACTCCACCGAGCTCAGCCTTCACCATGACACAAGATGAAAGAGGAGAGCAAGATTGACTTCTGTATAAACTCATATCAAAGTCCTGTTCCTCCTCCCTTACTTGACCTCTCCTTTCCTAAGCTGAATTCCTCCTTCCTCTCCCTCTCTGTAACTTGTATTAAATTCCTTCTAACTCCACAGAGCTCAGCCTTCACCACAGGACAAGATGAAATGGGAGAGCAAGTTCAATTTCTGTATAAACTCGTATCAACTTCCTAACCTCACTTTACGATGACACAAGATTATGTAGGAAAGCCAGGTTAAATTCTGCATAACCTTGTATTAAATTTCTAACTTCACATAGCTAACCCATTACGACAGCAAGATTAAGTTAGATGGAGTTTCATTACTAAGGAAACACACATATATGAATTTACTGAAGCCACATATAGAGTGACTGTTTAGCTTATGGTTAGAAGGGCTTAGGGTACCTTCAAACACGTGATAGCCAGCAACTTAAGCAAAAACCAGACATAGAAAGACCTCACATTGTTACATAGAAAGTTGCATTATGTACTGAGGAAATATACATGTGAATTAACTGTTTAGGTGTTGCTAAGGAAAGTATCTCACTAATATCTTACCCCAAGAGTCCTCCATGCTTGTGGGAGTGAATGAGAGAAGAAAACACACATACACTGAATAAATGCATACAATAAACAGTTGAATGTAAAAAGAAACATAGACATCATAGAAAAACCAGGAAACGCATTTATAAGCAGTAGGAAAAACAAAAAAAAAAAACAAAAAACAAAAAAAAAAAAAAAAAATACACCCATGCCATGAATCACAAGAAACGAGGACGTGAAAAAATCGAAAAACATCAAAATAATAATAATAATAATAATAATAATAATAATAATAATAATAATAATAATAATAATAATAATAATAATAATAATACACACACCTTAGAGAGAAAGCCGGCACCCCTTCCCTGACCGACACAACCTTGATCGTCAGCAGCTGGGCGGGGGCGGGGTTGGCCTCGGTGGTGGCGGCGGGCCCAGCGGTGGTCTGACTAGCCTCCAGCGACAGCACCGCGTCCCTAAGGCTAGTGAGCTCAACCTTGTAATTCGTGACCTTGAGAAGCCAGCTGTCCGTGGCCACTACGCGATAGACGCTCGACGCACCGCTGGTAAACTTGTCAACCCTAGGGAAGGACAAGAGCTTTAGGGTCAAATTATTAAATGTTTCGGGCAGAGGTCGTTATCAGACATTTCAGCCTCTCACATCAAATATTTTCAAAGGCCAAATAGGAGATCAGTTGGGTTCTAATGAGTGTTTTTTCAGGTTCATAGTACAGAAGAGGGGTCAACCTACCACCAGGGTCATAAAACTACCCCTGGAAATAACCCCCAAACTCCTATGAAAGCCTTGTCAAATGTGTGTTTCTTAGGTCCACAGTACAGAAGAGGGGTCAACCTACCACCAGGGTCATAAAACTACCCCTGGAAATACCCCCAAACTCCTATGAAAGCCTTGTCAGATGTGTGTTTCTTAGGTTCATGGTACAAAGGAAGGGTCAAACTACTGCCAGGGTCATAAAACTACTCATGGAAATACCCCCAAACTCCTATGAAAGCCTTGTCAAATGTGTGTTTCTCAGGTTCATGGTACAGAAGAAGGGTCAAACTACCACCAGGGTCATAAAACTACCGGTGGAAATACCCACAACTCCTACAAAAGCCCTGTCAAATATGCGAAAGGCTCAAGGTATGAAGTATGAAGCGTATGATGGCCTGCTGGTAAACTTGTCAACCCTAGGGGAGGATCAAAAGCCATAGGATCAAGTTATTAAATGTATCCGATTTCCATTACGACTTTCCTTAGGCCACAGGGAAGATTAGCTGGGTTTTCATGGGTGATTTTCCCGTTCATGATGCAGAAGTCGTGTAAAACTATCACCACCATCCCAAAACAGTTCATGAAAAGCCCAGCAACTTCTACGAGAGGCTCCTTCCCTTCTCTTCAACTTGCATTTCCTCCATTCTCTCCACATAACTTCTACCTTCCCTCCACATTTTCCTCCATCTCTCCACTTCTCAACCCACCTTCTAAATTCCGTATTAATATCCGCTGCCACAGACTTCCAGGCCTCAGGAGAGTTGCTAGATGCATATACGGCAAGGCTGGCGGCTAGCGGATGCCCCTGCCAGCCGCCCTGCCACCAGCCCGACACCACCCATGCCACAGCAGCCGCCGGGAGAAGGGAGACCAGGACGAGGAGGACGGAGGCTTGGGAGTGGATGCGTGTGTCCAGGAAAAGCAACACCCAGGGCTCGGCTTTCATTAGGGTCGCCACGTAACCTGTGACGGAATAAGCATCCTCGTATACACAAATAATAATACTCTTACAATAATAATAAAAAAAGTTAAAAAAGAAGATAGAAGACATATTTCAGCCTCGTCTCGTAACCACCATAACTTACCAGGCAGCAGCAGGGTGTGAGCGAGACAGGTGGCAGCCGTCCTACGCATGTGGTACTGTACGAAGGTCAGACTCTCACTGCCCAGCCACCCGCCAAGCAGCGCCTCGATGGTGAGCCCCGCTGATGCCACCTCGCTCGGGGGGAACACCAGCATGAGAGCGAACATCCAGTAGACCACCGACACGAACAGGACCCCGGACATTGTGCCTTCCTTAGCCTCTGTGGGGGAAACCGTATTAGAAGTAGGAGCTGTAGAGAAAGAATTGGACCCTTAGAAGTAGTATTATGGGGGAAACTGTATTAAAATTGAGAGTTGTAAGGAAATATTGGACCCTTAGAAATACTGTTAAGGGGGAAATTGTTCCCTGAAAAGTAATATTATAGGGGAAACTGTATTAAAATTAGGTGTAGGGAAAGAACTGGACCCTTGGAAGAAGTATTATGGGGGAAACTGCATTAGAATTGTGAGTTGTAAGGAAATATTGGACCCTAAAAAGTAATACTATGGGGGAAACTGCATTAGAATTGAGAGCTGTAGGGAAATATTGAAGAGGTAATTGTAGGGAAAGAAAACTGAATCCTTAGAAGTAGGGATTGTGGGGAAAATTGAACCCTTAGAAGTAATTATGGGGAAAAAATCAATCTATACGGAAGTGACGAATTATGATCGGTATTCTTAGACGTACCTGCCTCTCATATCAACTACTTCTAAAGGCCAAAAAGGGTATCAATCGGGTTCTCGTGAGTGTTATCGTAGGTTCTTGGTACAGAGGAAGGGTCACACTACCACCAGGATTATTAAACTACCTCTGGAAATGCCCTATACTCCTACGAAAACCGTGTCTTATATATGAGCTTTGGGATTGAAATGTTTAAGAATATGACCCTATAGGTAAAAGCGATTCCTCAGACGTAGTTGATGATAAAAACTAAACCAGCGTGTAGTTTAACAGCAATAAAATGTCACCCCTAGGCAGGAAACACTTCACTCTCTGCATAATGGGGTTATTTCAATACTAATTAAGGAGAATCTATGAAGTAACTAAACTGTGAATGTATGGAGTAACTGAATTGAAGTAACTGTGAATTTAAGAAGCATTTGAATCCAAGTAACCGTGAACTTATGAAGCAACTGAACTGTGATTGTATGGAGTAACTGAATTGAAGTAACTGTGAATTTAAGAAGCAACCGAGTCTTAGTAACTGTGAATTTATGAAGTAACTGTGAATTTATGAAGCAACTGAGTCTTAGTAACTGAATTTATGAAGTAACTGTGAATTTAAGAAGCAACTGAGTCTTAGTAACTGTGAATTTATGAAGTAACTGTGAATTTAAGAAGCAACTGAGTCTTAGTAACTGTGAATTTATGAAGTAACTGTGAATTTAAGAAGCAACCGAGTCTTAGTAACTGTGAATTTATGAAGTAACTGTGAATTTAAGAAGCAACCGAGTCTTAGTAACTGTGAATTTATGAAGTAACTGAGTCTTAGTAACTGTGACTTTATGAAGTAACTGTGACAATGGCGTTATATTAGCAATTTATAAAGAATTTGTGAAGTAGTTTCTTTCTTACGTGGGTGGAGGTGATGGTGTCAGGCCCCACAGCTCATATCTTCCCCTCTCCCTCCTCTTCTCCCTTCTTCTTTTTCCCTCTGACGCCTTAAATAACTTCCTCCAGGTCTCTCCCCTTCCTCCTTATCCTTTAATTGCCTTCTTCTCCTCTTCGTCGGTAATTTTAATGGATTCTTCGAGGATTTTTCCGCTCTTGTTTACAATCTTTCCTGTTTCCGGTCTCGGTCTGGGTCTCGGGTCTGTTGACGTGGGAGGGAGAGGGGGGGTGGGATGGGAGGGGTCGTAGTAGTATGATATTAGTTGTAGGGGTATATTATAGTAGTAGTAGTAGTAGTAGTAGTAATTGTAGTAGAAGAGAGAGAGAGAGAGAGAATGTAATACTATGTAAGGGGATAGATAAAAAGATATAGAGATAAACATATACTACCCTTTCATAATGCGTCAAATCAGAGAGAGAGAGAGAGAATGTAATACTATGAAAGGGGATAGATAAAAAGATAGATAGAGATAAACATATACTACGTACCCTTTCATAATGCGTCAAATCAGAGAGAGAGAGAGAGAGAGAATGTAATACTATGTAAGGGGATAGATAAAAAGATAGATAGAGATAGAGAAACATATACTACCCTTTCATAATGCATCAAATCAGAGAGAGAGAGAGAGAGAGAGAGAGAGAGAGAGAGAGAGAGAGAGAGAGAGAGACACTCTTCTCACTTATCATCAAACTTAAGGACTCAAATAAAACACCACAATATCAATCAGTAACTTTAGTGAAGAACAAATTAGTGAGTTTATAATTATACCCAGACTGCAGGGGGTACTGAGCATAATATAAATAAGAGAAAATTAAATAAAAGAAAAGAATTATAGCAGAAAGAGCCTATTTAATAAGCCTATAATTATACCCAGACTGCAGGGGGTACTGTAATATAATTGAAATGAGAGAAAAATAAAATAAATTAATTATAGCAGAAAGAGCCTATTTAATGAGCCTATAATTATACCCAGACTGCAGGGGGTACTGAACATAATATAAATAAGAGAAAATTAAATAAAAGAAAAGAATTATAGCAGAAAGAGCCTATTTAATAAGTCTATAATTATACCCAGACTGCAGGGGGTACTGTAATATAATTGAAATGAGAGAAAAATAAAATAACATAAAGGAATTGTAGCAGAAAGAGCCTGTTTAATAAGCCTATAATTATACCCAGACTTCAAAGGGTACTGAACATAATATAAATAAGAGAAAATAAAATAACAGAAATGAATTATAGCAGAAAGAGCCTATTTAATGAGCCTATAATTATACCCAGACTTCAAAGGGTACTGAACATAATATAAATAAAATTAACAGAGAGGAATTATAGCAGAAAGAGCCTATTTAATGAGCCTATAATTATACCCAGACTGCTATGGGTACTGTAACATAATAATAATAAAAAAAACATGAACAGAAAGGAATTATATCAGAAAGAGCCTAATTAATAAGCCTATAATTATACCCAGACTGCTATGGGTACTGTAACATAATTGAAATGATAAAATTATATAAAAGGAAGGAATTATAGCAGAATCAACCTAATTGATGAGTATAATTATACCCAGACTGTGAAAGGAACTGCAACTTAATGAAAATAAAGATAAAATAAATTAAAGAAAGGAATTATAGCAACAGGTTAATCCCACTACAATAATTATGCTTCCTAATTCATCATACAATTCATCTCTTGTAATAATAATAATAATAATAATACAGTGACAGTCTTGCTCTTCTGCTCAGCTGTGCTAGTAGCCTCAACAAGTTAACAGAAGCTATGTATGGTTAGGTTAGAAGTCTCCCTTTCCAGTGCGTTTCCTATCCTACCCTAACCTAGCCTGACCTGACCTATCCCATTGCCTATCACACACTCAGCCCTGCCAGCCTTGAGGTTAGGTGAGGTCTTGACAAACTGTGGTATGGTTAAAAGTCTCCCTACCCTAACCTAACCTAACCTTTCCTATCCCTCTGCCTATCACATACTCAGCCCTGTCAGTCTTGAGCTTAATAGGGAGGTCATGGCAAGCTACTATGTGGTTCGGAGTCTCCCCTGACCTAACCTATCCTAACCTATCACATACTCAGTCCTGTAAATCTTGAGGTTAAGTGAGGTCTTGGTAAGCAATTGTGTGATTAAAGTCTTCCTTTCCCTACCCTAACCTAACCCTTCCCTATCACTTAGAGTATTGCCAAGCACCCCAATCAGTAATACTTAAATACCCTCAAATTCCAAACCCTAAAGCCTTAACTCTTTCCATTATTGCCACCAAACTTGATCAGACATATATGGTCTTTCCACTCAGCCTTAAAACTGACAGGGGAAGGCTTGGCAAGGTCCCCAATCAATAATACTTAATTACCCTTATATTCCAAGCCCTAAAGCCTTACCCCAATCACTTATCAGCCCCAAATGTGATCAAACATATATGGTCTTTCCTCTCAGCCCTGTCAAAGCCTTAAAATTGTCAGGGAAAGTCTCGGTTAAGTCCCCCAATCTTACTAAAACCCTCAAATTTTAAGTTCTAAAGCCTGACCCTGATCACTTATCAGTCCATAATGTGATCAAACAAAGATGGTCTTTCCTCTCAGCCCTGTCAAAGCCTTAAAACTGACAGGGAAAGTCTCGGTAAGTCCCCCAATTCTACTTAGACCCTCAAATTTTAAGCCCTAAAGCCTAACAGCCCTAAACTTGATCAAACATATACGGTCTTTCCACTCAGCCCGACCAGAGCCTCAAATTTGATAGGGGAAGTCTTGGCTTGGTCAGAAAAGAGTTTGGGCGGGCTGGTGCTGGGTGGGAGGCCAAAGATCTTCTGCAGGACGGCAGCGAGGGTGTGCTGTGGTAGTACGCCGCCCCCACAAGGATTTTCCAGCACCACGCAGCCCCTTAGGCCGTTGGTGCTGCCCCCGTGCTCCACGTTGATGTACCTGCCGAGAGAGAGAGAGAGCATGAAGGACACATGGAGGCTGATCTAGAGTTTACCAGTGAAAGGGATGAAAGAATGAAGATGCTGGTTATATATCATAGCTGTGGTTAGAAGTCTTCCTTTCCGTACCCTATACCTTTGCCTATCACATACTCAGCCCTGCAAAGTCATACACATACACACACACACACACACCTGTTATAGGGCCTGAGGGTAGAGGTCGCAGAGAGTGTGAGTGAGTGAGAGAGAGAGAGAGAGAGAGCACGAAGAATACAAGAAGGCTGATCTAGAGTTTATCAGTGAAAGGGTTGAAAGAATGAAGACGCTGGTTACGTCACAACTAGATATATGCAGTCATACACACATACACTCACACACACCTGCTATAGGGCCTGAGGGCAGAGGTTGCAGCTGGCACTTTTTCCTTCCCATATGTGATAACTAAGGTCTTGCCGGACAGCGGGGCAGCCGGGGCATCAGGGCGGAGTGGCTGGCGTTCAACATGTAGCCGAGCCTGGCCAGCGGGGAACCCAAACAGAGCCCTTGCCTCCTCCAGCAGCTCGGCGACGGAGGCTACCACAGGGCGCCCGACTGGGTTCTCAAGTAGCAACGTGGCACTGCAGCTTCCAGCACCTCGACGTGGAGTGCCATCCAAGACCACGTTGACCCAGGGGCATGCCGGTCCGCTCTTGGCACCCCCCGCAGCTGTGGCACTCGTAGACGCAGGTGTGGTGGGTTTAGAAGGTGCGGTCGCTGTGGTGCTGCCCGGAATACCACGAGTTAAGGTCAGAACGAGGTCACAATCCTTAACGGGGCACTTTTCCTGGATGACGACCTCCCCTTTGACAGCCCCCACGCCAGCGACCTTGCATGGGGTGCGGGACGTGGCCTCGATGAACTGCGTGTGTGAGGTCACGATCTGTGCCAGCTGTGAGGTCGTGTCACTAACCGCCAGCCACACTGTGACCTCATCCGTGGGCACCAGTCTGGCCTTCTTCCGTAGTCGCTGAATGCGGTTCACGACCTCCCTGGCGAGACCCTCCGCTTGAAGCTCCTCCGAGGGGGTTGTATCGAGGAGGACTAAGGCGCTGGAATCTGCATGGGCCTCGTAGCACCCGCCAGTACCACCAAACCCGTACTTGACAACCACATCCTCGGGCAGTAGCGTGTGGCCAAGGATGTCTAGGGTGCCACGTTCGAGCATACCCTGCACCTCGATATCGGACATCCCACACACGACACGCTGGACAGCCTTCACATCACCCTTGAGCCTCGCGCCGAGATTACGGAAGTTAACATCGGCAGTGAGCGTAACGCCGTAGCGGGAACGATCGGTCGACGTCGTGAGGGTCCGCACATTGAGCTCCTCCTTGATGTAGTCCTCTAGGGTGCGGAGGGAGTGCAGCGCCCCCTCCCCACCCTGTACCACCACCACCACCTCCCGCAGTGGGTACTTCAGCGGCAGGTTGTGGCGGTCTCGGAGGTAACGCCCGAGCTCAACCACACTCTGTAGCAAGGTCACGCTGGCCTCCACTTCAGGGCTAACCAGTGATGCGATTGGCTGTGGCACACTGAGGTAGTGGACTGAAGCTGTGTCGCCCTAGGGAGGAGAAGAAGGAGGAGAGTTCGTGGTTAGTGCGGTTAGAGTTAGTGACTGTATAACCAACAAGGGGAGTTAGTGGTCAGAGTTAGTGACTGTATAACCACCCAGGGGAGTTAGTGGTTAAAGTTAGTGAGTGTAAAACCAGATGCCTCTAATGAGTTTCCTATTTTCTGTAACTCTTTCAAGATGGGAATATCACTTGCTTCCTTACCCACAATGCACCTCTCCTCCCTTTCCTAACTAAGCTTACCATTCCTCCCTTCTTTCCCTCCCTCCCCCTCTCCATTTCCTTTTCTTTACTGTCCTTCCTTTCCCTTCCATCCCTTTCCTTCCTTTCCCTATCAAGCTTACCCTCCCTTCCTTCTTCCCTACAAAACTTATCCTCCCTGTATTCTTCCCCCAGCTTTCTCCTTCTCTCCCTTTCCTTTCTCTATCAAGTTTACCCTCCCTGGCCTTCCCCCAGTACACTCACCTCCCCCAGGGCTCCCGGCTGCACCACCCTCCTCAGGTTCTGGTACATGGTCTCCGTGATGAAGGGCGTGAAGGGCGCCATCACCCGCACCATGCACAGGAGCACGGCACAGAGGGTATCCAGGGCACGAAGACAGTCTTCCTTCCCTCCGTCACCCTTCAGTCGCCTCCTGTTGAACCTCACGTACCAGTTGGTGAGGTTGTCCACGAACTTGACGAGCCGAGGAGTCACGTTGTAGAGGCGGTACGCGGCCATCTCCTTGTGGACAGCCCCAAGCAAGGACTGGGTGAAGGAGAGGATCCACCGGTCCATCACGTTGGCCGAGAGCCCCATGGAAGCGTCGCCCTTGAAGAGGAAGCGCTCACCCTCCTCCTTCTCGTACCTACAGGGAAGAGGCGACATTAATTTATTGTTATTCTTTTTGCATCCCTTGAAGAAGAATCGCTCGCCCTCTTTCTCGTACCGATGGGGAAGAGGCGACATTATTTATTTATTTTATTTTTTTTACGTCCAGGCCAATAGCACCACTAGGGTTTTATTTTAGGGGCAAGGTGGTCGACCCGGGACTGTCATGGAGAAGGCAAGTGTTTGTAGAGATGCCATCTGTTCTGAATGGGTTGTTACTTTTACTATGATTATTATTACTGAAAGCTATGAAAGGGCAAAACAAACAAAAAAATTATTGTCCCAAACATGAGTGGATGCAAAAATTAAAAATAAAAGTGAAGGAAGAATAATGCAACAAAGGACATAAACAATTCTAAGCATAGAGACTTCACACACTAAAGCCATACACACACACACACACACACACTTACCTATGGACCTGCTGTACAAAGAACCGATATGCGTTGAGCCAAGGCACAAAGACCTCCTTCATGAGCGCCAGCACCTCACTCTTCTTGAAGCGCAGGTTCTCGCCACGTACGGCTGGGCTGGGAAGGGTGAGAAACAGGCATTAGGATAGGGCTTTCCTTTCCCTTCTCTTAATTCCCCTCACAAACTTACCCTATCCAATGTTGCTAGATTGTCGTACTCAGCCGCTTATATTTCCCGACTTCCTACCCCAAAACTGTCTTCTGGGCTCCAATAACGAAACTCATATATAGTTATCGTTGAAATAGTTAGAACCTGATGTTCCTTGGCAATAGTTAGGCGTCAGAAACCGGTAAATACTATGCTCTGAGTACGGTAATCTGGCAACAGTGACCCTATCTTTGCTAGACTCCCCCGCACTTTTTTTTATAGTAAAGGAAACAGCTCGAGGCGTCAGGATGCGAGGGAATGCGTTAGGTTAGTTAGGTGCTGTTACAAAGGCTGAATCTCCCCTTGGTCTTGGTCTAGGGGTCTTGGTAGGAGGTTTCTGTTGTTGCTGGTGACTATGGAGTGTCCTAATGTACCCATGATTCCCTTCCTTTCTTTTCCTTATCAAAATTTCTCTCCTTTTCTTTTGTTTAACTGTCCTTTCTTGCCTTTCCCTTCCCTTCCCTTCCTTACCCTCCCTCTCTCTCTCCCTGAATTGTCCATCTATCCTCTCCCTCACCCGTACCTCCCCTCCCTCATATCAAGCGCATTCTCCCTGGACACCCCCGACCTTATTCTCCCTCAACCCCCCCCACCCCCTGACGTACCTATTAGTAAGATACAGCCTCAGTGCATCAGCCCCATACTCGTCGACCACCTCCATTGGGTCAGGGTAGTTCTTCTTCCGCTTGCTCATCTTCTGCCCATCCTCGGCCAGCACCAGCCCGTTCACGATGAGGTTCTTGAAAGGGGGCTTGCCGAAGAGGGCCGTGGAGAGGACCAGGAGGGTGTAGAACCATCCGCGAGTCTGGTCGATGCCCTCCGCGATGAAGTCCGCTGGGAAGCAGTCCTCGAACTCGCGACGTCGCTCGAATGGGTAGTGAACCTGATCGAGAGGGGAAATGATATGTGTGAGGGAGTCTGTAGGATGTTAGGTAGGATATCAGATGTGTAAGGTCAGGTTGGTAAGAGATAGGGGGAAGGATGTCAGTGAGGGAGTTTGTAGGATGTTAGGTAGGATATCAGATGTGTAAGGTCAGGTTGGTAAGAGATAGGGGGAAGGATGTCAGTGAAGGAGCCTGTAGGATGTTAGGTAGGATATCAGATGTGTAAGGTCACGTTGGTAAGAGAGAGGGGGAAGGATGTTAGTGAAGGAGCCTGTTGGATGTTAGGTAGGATATCAGATGTGTAAGGTCAGGTTGGTAAGAGATAGGGGGAAGGATGTCAGTAAAGGAGCCTGGAGGATGTTAGGTAGGATATCAGATGTGCAAGGTCAGGTGTGTAAGCAATAAGGGGAAGGATATGTGTGAGGGAGCCTGTAGGATGTTAGGTAGGATATCAGATGTGTAATGTCAGGTGTGCAAGAGGTAGGGAAAGGCTGCATGGTGTGAAGGATATCAGGTTTGTGAAGGATCTTAAGTCTGTAGGAGTTAAAGAAAGGATGTGTGGTGGGTAGGATCTGAGGTTTAAAAGGAAGGGAAGGATGTTAGGTCTAGGATATCAGGTTAATGGGGGATAGGGAAAGGATGCCTAGTGTAAAGGAGGTCAAGTTTACACAAGATATCATATGCACAGGACGCCAGTTATCTATACAAGGCAGGATATCCTTCTCACCTGGGCAATATAGGAAAAGGATGTGTGGTGTGAAGGAGAGTTTTCTATAGGATATCAGATGCATAGGATGTCAGTTATGTGTGTGGGTCAGGATATCCTTCTCACCTGGGCGATATATAGCAAAAGGATGTGTGGTGTGAAGGAGTTTTTTATAGGATATCATATGCATAGGACACCAGTTATCTATACCAGGCAGGATATCCCTCTCACCTGGGCGTAGGGCATGGAGCCAGACTCAAACCAGCAGTCGAACACCTCCATGACGCGCTTGAGAGGGGGCTGGCCAGGACGAGCAGAGGGGATGGTGAGGTGGTCAATGCTGTCACGGTGGAGATCCGTCACCTTCTCCCCTGTAAGTCTTTCCAGCTCCTCGATACTGCTGATACACACCACCTGGAGGAGCGAGACTTGAGGGGTGACTTCTGTTGTGTGTATGTGTCTGTGTGTGCATGGTGGATATGCGTGCACAGGAAAATGACCCAAAGTTTACTGTTGATGAAGGGACGTTTTGGTAATAGTCTTTCTAGTTCCTTTATCTCTCTCGCTGACCACCTGGAGGAACGAGACTCAAGGGGTGACTTCTGTATTGGGAGTATGTGTCTGTGTGTGCATGGTGGATATGCATATACAGGAAAATGACCCAAAGTTTACTGTTGATGAAGGGACGTTTTGGTAATAGTCTTTCTAGTTCCTTTGTTTCCCTCTCACTGACCACCTGGAGGAACGAGACTCAAGGGGTGACTTCTGTATTGGGTGATCTTGTGGTTATAAATACTCCTAGCTTATTGTATCTAGTTTGTGTCATGTAATAGTCTTTCCAGTTCCTCTGTCTCTCTCGCTGACCACTTGGAGGAACTATAATCTTCTATGTTATCTCACCCTTTTATATTTCTCTTGAACAGGCAAATTATAAAGAGTCCTCATCTCTCTCTCTCTCTCTCTCTACCTGATTTGGCTCATAATACTAATACTAATAATGCTAATACTAATGAGTTAACAGATGTAGGTGTTGTCCTTACCTCCGAGAAGTCCTCAGAAGTCCACAGGGGTATCGGGGTGCCCCAGTACCTCTTGCGACTCACGGCCCAGTCCCGCGCGTCCCTCAGCCAGTTGGCAAACCTGCAGAGACGCGACATCACAGACACTTGAATCTAATATCAGTCCTTGTAATTATCCACCCGAAATTGACCTCTCGTTTCGCTACTCTTCACTTTTGTCTATTATGGGAGCGGTGAGTAGCGGCCTTTTTTTTTTTTACTCTTTTTGTTGCCCTTGAGCTGAGAGGTTCTTATAATTATTAACATGCATATTTGTCCTTGTAAACAGAATAGCATAGTCACTGGGCGAACATATCAAATGGAACTTGTCATAATTAACACATGTAGCTGTTTGTCCTTATAAACAGAGCTGAAATCACTGGGTTAATATTTCAACCATAATCGCATACTCTCTCCTCCCTGGCGTTCCTCCATCCACAGGTCTGCTTCAGTCTACCTCCACTTATGAGTATTACTATTTTCATTATTATTACTCCTAACAGCTGTGGAGTAGACGACCTGGAAACAGTGCTCAGAAGGGAAAGACTTCGATGGTTTGGACATGTGAAGAGAGCAGGGGAGGATACAGTGCTGGGAGTTTTGGAGAGATTGGAGGTAGAAGGAAGGAGACCAGTTGGTAGACCTAGGAAAACGTGGAGAAGGTGTATACAGGAAGACTTGGCACTGATGGGATCGGATGAGCATCAGGCAGAAGACAGAGTAGAATGGAGGTAGAAGGAAGGAGACCAGTTGGTAGACCTAGGAAAACATGGAGAAGGTGTATACAGGAAGACTTGGCAGTGATGGGATCGGATGAGCATCAGGTAGAAGACAGAGTAGAATGGAAGAGCCAAAAAGCGTCCAACCGCTCAGGAAGAGTGAAACGGATGGTAAATGAAATGATGATTATGATGATTATTATTCCTAACTTACTGTGCCTAGTGTCTATCATATAATACCCTTTTTAGCTCCAGGTTTTCTTTGGACTTCAAGCTGGTTCCCTCCCTTGTATCTCCACCTCCACAGCTCTTCCCATTAATAACAGTAACACTAATGTCGGTATTATAAGACACATTGGGTTCTCACATCAGCTATTTCTAAAGGTCAAAGAGGGGGTCAGTCGGCTTCTAATGAGTGTTTCTTTAGGTTCACGGTACAGAGGAGGGGTCAAACCACCATCAGGGTCATAAAACTACTCCTAGAAATGCCCACAACTCCTAAGAAAGCCTTGTCAAATAGGTGTTCTTGGGCGACTAAATATCTTATAATACGACCCTAAGTCATCCGTCACCCACCTCTTATCCTTAACAAATCCGGGCACCCAGTAGGTCTTCTCATTAGCCTCCAGCAGCCGGTCCTGCATCTGCTCCACCCGGATGAACCAGGACGGAACGGCACGGTAGATGAGCGGCGTGTCAGACCTCCAGCAGAACGGGTAGCTGTGGTTGACTGTTTCCGCCACGACCAACCGACCCCGAGACTGCAGCTCCTTGATGATCGCCGGGTCCGCTTCTTTGACATGCCGTCCCTGGAAGTCCCGAACTGCTGGCATGAAGCGCCCTGCGTCGTCCACGGGGCAGATGGGGTCCTCGTCGTCCCTATCTATGAGGCCGTAGGAAAGGCAGACTCGGAAATCGTCCTCTCCAAAGTAAGGTGCCTGGTGGACCACGCCGGTACCGGACTCAGCGCTGACGTAACCATCGCAGAGAACCTTGAAGGCGCCGCGTGAAGCTCTCTTTGGGGCAGGAGAGAGAGAGAGAGGTGAAGTTTGGAGAGAGAGAGAGAGAGAGAGAGAGAGAGAGAGAGAGAGAGAGAGAGAGGTGAGGTTTCGGGAGAGAGAGAGAGGTGAGGTTTGAGGAAGAGAGAGAGAGAGAGAGAGAGAGAGAGAGAGAGAGAGAGAGAGAGAGAGAGAGAGAGAGAGAGAGAGAGAGAGAGAGAGAGAGAGAGAGAGAGAGAGAGAGAGAGAGAGAGAGAGAGAGAGAGAGAGAGAGAGAGAGAGAGAGAGAGAGAGAGAGAGAGAGAGAGAGAGAGAGAGAGAGAGAGAGAGAGAGAGAGAGAGAGAGAGAGAGAGAGAGAGAGAGAGAGAGGTTGAAGGTAAAGCGCACGACTCATTATAAAATCAAGCTCATTATCAAAACAGTAACAGTAAAATCGGAAAAAAACGAGAGTAAAATCAATACCAAATGAGTTAACAGCACTTCTCCGTCCACAGGGGAGCCGCCAGACAAGACTCACATGCTTGAAGTAGTCAAATAGAGGTGTGTACTGCGTCCCCTCCAGCTCCCGCCCCTTGAACTTGGCCAGCACCTCATAGTCGTCCTCCTCCTTGAACAGCTGCTTGATCCGCGCCTCCATCAGGATGTACGTCCCTGAACGGCTCTCAATCTACCGGGAGAATGTAGTGATTTTTTTTTTTACATCAAAAGATGCGGCTAAAAAAAAAAAAAATAAAAAAAATAAAAAAAATAAAAAAAAGCCCGCTACTCACCGCTCCCACAAAAGTAAAAAAGTAGCCAAAAGAGGTCAATTTTGGGTGGATGGTAATGATAATAAATCACCTATAGATAGACAAAGGTAAATACTGTATTCCTCACTCTTTGCATCATCATTCCCCTACAATCTTTTCCCTGAACTTGTGTAATGCAAAAACAGTGGAAAAAGTCACCTGAGAAATAGCCATCAACGCTCTGATCAATAATAATAATTGACAGTTGTGCTCTCCTGTTCAATCCTGCCAGTGCCTCAATAGGTTAATAGAAGCAATGTATGGCTTAGTTAGAACTCTACCTCTTGTATCCCATAAACTAACCTATTATAGCCTAACTTAACTTTACCTAACCTTCCCTAACCAAACCTAAGCTACCCAAACCAGTGCCTCAATAGGTTAATAGAAGCAATGTATGGCTTGGTTAGAACTCTACCTCTCGTATCCCATAAACTAACCTATACTGGGCTAACTTAACTTTACCTAACCTTCCCTATCCCCTAAGCTAACCTAACATAACCTCAGCTACCAAACCAGTGCCTCAATAAGTTATAGAAGCAATGCATGGATTGGCTAGAACTCTCCTTTTCCTATTCCATAAACTTACTATACTAACCTTACCTTACCTAGCCTTCCCTATCCCCTAAGCTAACCTAACCTAAGCTACCCAAACCAGTGCCTCAGTAGGTTAATACAAGCAGTGTATGGCTTGGTTAGAACTCTCCCTTTCCTATCCCATAAACTAAGCTATACTGATCTAACTTAACCTTACCTAACCTAACCTTCCCTATCCCCTAAGGTAACCTGATGTAACCTAACCTACACCAAACATAACCAGACCTAACCTACCATAACCTAATCTAACTTAACCTAATGTAATCTAACCAAACCTAACCTGAGCTAACTTAACCAAATGTAATCTGATGTAACCTAACCTAACTATTCCTATCCCTCTTTCCTCTACCACATAATAAGAATAAGAATAAAATGGTCAATACCAATACAGCCACTGCCTCTCATCCCTTCCCTTCCCTCACCTTTCCCTGTATCTTCACATAGTCCAGCTCGGGGTTGACGCACAGTGCCATGTTGGAAGGCAGAGTCCAGGGGGTGGTTGTCCAGGCCACTAGCACCACACCCTCTTGCCCCACCACCGGGAAGCTCACAACCACTGGGGGGAAGAGAGAGAGAGAGAGAGAGTGAGGTAGGTGTGTCAATAGAAGGATATTTGAGGCGCTTGGTGTAATGAGTTCACCATATATACAAGAAAAACTGAGAGAATACTAATACATATAAAGATACAGGAATGCAAAGGAAGATACTATATTATTTAGACATATATAATAAAAACTAAAGGAATATGAACACACTTAGAGATAAAGGAATGCAATAGGAGAAGGCGGAGGAGGAGGAGGAAGGGGACAGCTTACCAACAGAATCTCAACCTGTCAATACCTTACAATATTACTATAGGAGGAAAACTAGATATTGATAATGAAGATGAAGAAGAGAAGGAAGAGTAGGAGGAGGAATGGGATAGCTTACTGACATAATCCTGAGTAGAGAGGGAACTAGATATTGATACAAGAAATGAGGAGGAAGAGGAGGAAGAGGCAGAAGAAGAGAAGGAGGAAGAGGAGGAGGAGGAATGGGATAGCTTACTGACATAATCCTGAGTAGAGAGGGAACTAGATATTGATACAAGAAATGAGGAGGAAGAGGAAGAAGAAGAGAAAGAGGAAGAGGAGGAGGAGAAATAGGATAGCTTACTGAAACAATCCTGAGTAGAGAGGGAACTAGATATTGATACAAGAAATGAGGAGGAAGAGGAAGAGAAGGAGGAAGAGGAGGAGAAATAGGATAGCTTACTGAAACAATCTTGAGTAGAGAGGGAAATAGATATTGATACTGAAGATGATGAAGGAAGAGGAGGAGGAAGAAGATGAGAAATGGGAGTGGAGAGTTGAGGAGGGAAGGAACTAGATATATATAAATAGATAGATAAATAGAAATAGATAAGATAGATTGACAATGAAGATAAGGATAGGATAGGATAGGATAGGACAAAATAGGACACCTTACCAGAGGGGTCCTGAGTATCCTTATAATTCTGCCCGGCCTCAAAGTTGGACAGCGGCGTAGAACAGGCAGTCGAGAACGGCATGACCTTGAAGCCACGGTACACTAGGCCCTTCTGGAACAGCTGCGCGAACACCCACCACACACTCTCCATGAACCAAGGATAGAGAGTCTTGTAGTCGTTGCGGAAGTCTGCCGAGAGGATACAATGAGAGGATTTGCAAGGAAATGGCTATGGACCGGCAACAGTGGAGGAGGCTCATAACTAACTAACCTAACATAACCCCACGGAAGGTCTGATTCTAATACTAACGCAACATAATTAACCCCCCAAAACACATGTAGTGCAATCTCTCCAACCAAAAAACACCTCATCAAACACTAACCTAACCTAACCTAACTTAACCCCATGGAAGGTCTGATTCTATAACACTAATGGAACATTTTTAGTTTATTACCCAAAAAAACATGTACCGCACTTTCTCTAACCTAAAAAAAAACACCTAACACTGACAAAGTTAACCTAACCTAACATAACCCCATGGAAGGTCTGATTTTATAACACTTAACACAACATTATTACCCCAAAAAATGCACGTATTGCAGCTTCCCTAACCCAACACTAACCTAACCTAACACAACCCCCAAGTCTTCTAATCCCAAGCCCTCAACGCACCAATCCAGCGGCCGAGCCTGTTGACAATCTGCTCCCACTCGTCGGCATAGCGGCTGACGATGCCTCGACACAGCTCATTATACTTCTTGATGCCCATCGCCGCCACGTCCTCCGGGCCAGTGATGCCGTGGGTCTTGTCGATCTCGTACTCCTGTGAGGGGACGGTGAGGAAGGGAGTGACCGAGAGAGTGAGAGAGGAGATAGGAGGGGGATAGGAGAGTGTGCGAGAGAGAAATGGAAGAGACAGGGAAGGGGAGGAAGGAGGGAAGGAGGTAGGGAAGGAGGGTAGGGATGGAGGAATGAGGGAAGTAAGAGGGAAGAAGGGAAGGGACAGTGAAGGAAAGGTAGGGATGTAGGGAGATAAGATTGAAGGGAGGGATGGAGGGAATTAGTGAGGAAGAGAATGGAGGTAGGGAAGGAAAGGGAGGGAAGGAGGAAAGGGAGGGAAGGAGGAAAGGAAGGGAAGGGAGAAGAGGAGTGAGTGAGAGCAAGGAAGGAAGGAAGGGAAGGAGAGGAGATGAAAGGAAAGAGAGGGAGGGAGGAAGAAGGAAGAGAAGGGAAGGAAGGGAGGGAAGGAGGGAGGAACAGCAAAGGAAAGAAGCAAAACCAAGCATAAGAAAACAAAATAGAATCAATCAATCAATCAATCCCTTCAAACTCCACTATACTTAATCCAATCCCCTTCTCATCCCCTCTTCCTTTGGCCAACCTCACCTACACTAACAAGAGTAACCATAACCCAAAGCTACCAAGGCAAGTCAGCAACCCAACCCTTCACCCGCTGGTTCCCGTCGGCCCACTCACCACAGGCAGGCCATGAGTGTCCCATCCGAACCGCCTCTCCACGTGGTAGCCGTTTTGGTGTGCCCAGCGAGTCACCACGTCCTTGATGGTGCCCGCCAGAATGTGTCCATAGTGGGGCAGCCCCGTGGCGAAGGGCGGACCATCGTAGAAGGTGAACCTGTCGGGATATGGGGTGAGATTGTTGAGTCTGTGTTTGTAAATGTATCTGGCACCTCAGTTTGCCTATTTGAAATGCCTCTCATGGAAGTTGCAGGGATTTTCAGGGGCTAATTTGTGATGCTAGTGATAGTTTTACACATCAATTGTGAACCTGTGGGATTACGGGTGAGATTGTTGAGTCTGTGTTCATAAACGTATCTGGTATCTCAGTTTGTCAATTTGAAATGCCTCTTGTGGATGTTGCTGGGATTTTCATGGACTGTTTTGTGTTGCTAGTGATAGTTTTACATGTCAATTGTGAACCTGCTGGGTTATGGGGGATTTACATCATGACAAAATTTTGGCCCGTTGCTGGTACACGGTAAACCCATAAATTTGACCTGTTGCTGGTACACGGTAAAACCACAAATTTGGCCCGTCGCTTCTACCGGGTTAAAGCACAAGTCACTTCCCATCCGCTGTCAACTCATTAGGAAAACTTACCTTGGTCGATCCTTGCTCTGCTTGAGACAAGTGTGAAAGACGTCAAGCTTCTTCCACAGCTCGAGGATCTTGTGCTCCTCGGTGTTGAAGGACTTCTGATCCACCTCGGGCACAGGCTGCAGCTGCTCCTCCATCCTGCCCTGGGTACTGTGCTGATTCTCCGCTCTCACTCACAAACTGGGGGGCATAGTAGCGAGACACAGTTGTAATTAATCCTTAGAGGGCAGCAGTATTTAAAGAGTAGCTCCCCCCAAAAATGAATCGTCTAAAAATAGTCACAGCCAACCTTAGGACTTTAGCATAAATATTGTTATGAAGCATAAGAGGTGTTTTAAATATCGTCTGCTATCTTTAGATTCTGCCGCAATCTGGAAGTGTTGTTATATTTCTGCCTTACAAAACTGACTGACTGAATTTTGGACCATCTATATATATCTATACAGGCAATCTAGAACCATAGTCAAGTGGGAGGGGTTACAAAGCCTTATCCAAACACATCTACACACAATAAACTAACTGAGTGCTGGGTATGATATTTAAATAGTTACATGCTTCCCCTTGAAGCCTTGGATCAGGGGCCTTGAAAGATGAATATGAAGAAGAAAGATGAAGTGAAATTATTTTGTTGTTTATGCTTTTGACTTTAAACTGCCTCCCTTACTGTAAAAAAAAAAAAAAAAATAAATAAGGGAGGTTAGGTTAGGTTAGGACACAGAGGCCGGGATCAGTGACCATCTTGACATTTCTGGAGGGTGTCAAGCTAGTCATGGAGGTGCAATACCACTAAATACCTCTTTACCAGACCTCCCCACGACATTTACAAGTCACAAAGCACACATGAAAAATTAATCCAGACCCGGAAAGTGTTATACCGGCAACAGGGACCGAACCCGCGACCAGCTGGATGGGCTCTTGAACCAGTCTGCCAAGGAGGTGCCCCGCTGACCGAGAGGTAGGGTGGTCGGGTGAGGCACTGATAAGGGCTGTCGCGCCCCGCCTCACCTCCTGGCAAGATGCGGCGGCCCGGCTGACGCAACTTGGTTCACTTGACAGTCAGGCAGGCGCGGCTCACGGCCCCTCTCTAGCACCCCTATTACCACGGCCAGGGACACCATACTCACCTGGCGTTGTCCTGAGGTTATGACAGGCGTGGAAATAGGTGAAGATGTCTGTCTGAGGAGGGCACAAAACCTTCTTCTTCCTCTTCTTCCTCTCCTCCACGAGGCGGCTCCTGTGATGTGTTGTGGTCCGCGGTGCCATATTATCGTACCCAAGACATCGTATTTTCTGCTTTCTGACAAATGACTCTTGCAAACAAACCCCAATAATTACAGATTGTAACAATATCTATAATCAAGTTTCGTTATAGGGGTGGGGCTGACAGTTTTTGGTTGGATAGCGGCAAATATATGAGGCTGAGTACGACAATCTGGTAACGTGTGTTGTGGTTTGGTGGTCAGTCTCGCGCTACGGACAGTTTTCATCTATAAAAAAATAGATTGATTGATAATTTATTGTTGCAGGTAAACAACAAGGGAGAAGGGAGGAACATGCCATCCCAACCCCCAGGCAGGACAGTGTGTGATTATTACTGAAAAATGTTTCCTACCACCGATATGATTGATGATTGATAGTTTATTGTTGCAGGTAAACAAGGGAGAATTATCCTTTTCTAATACTGAGTTTAAATCATGGGATGAGACATTCGTGCGGGTCTAAGAAGCCCAACAAGGGGGAATTTTACATACTAAAACAACAAGGGTCAAGGGGTAACCGCCCAGTCAGTAGGGAACCTGGCGTGAGGAGATTGCTCGATCCTTGTTAGGTCTTGTATCCTTGACTCCAAACTACTTATTCTTGCCTTAAACTGCTCCACAACAATATCCAGAGCGCTTCGAAAAGCTTGGTTCTGTTCCAGCCAGCAAAAAATATGGGCCCCAGGTGGGCAACATATGGGAAAATGAGAGCAATAATATGGGTCCCCAATTGGGCAATCTTAGTGGGCCCCGGATAGGCAAATATGGGCCCCACGTTTGCCCACACGGACCTCACATGCACCAGGGTATTTGTGTGGAGCCCAAGTGGGCAGAGTGGGCCCCATGTGGTAACCATATGGGCATGCATGGGCAACATTCCTATAGATCCACATGATGATAGTTCCTGCTGCCCACAGATCCCTTGTTGGAGCTCAAATGACATCCCTATGTACATCAGTTTATTGCCTTTTGTTGAAACCAAGAAATTATTTTCAACAAAAGGCAATAAACTGATGCATACACAGGGATGTCATTTGAGCTTCAACAAGGGATCTGTGGGCAGCAGGAACTATCATCTTTTCATCCTGTTGGCTTAAGTACAGTATCCATGCTAATCAACCCGAGGCAAATTTATCAGGCAGATGTGCCAATAACACAAAATTCACTCCATGAGAGCACAGTAAGAAAGCCCGGTCTTGGCAATGACCAATTCTCAGGGGCGATGAGCTGTTCGGCCAGGCAGCCTAGGAATCACCAACAACAACCCGGGGCAAAAAATATGAACACGTACTTAAAAGTAATTCCTGGTTTATTGCTTTTTGAAAACTACAAAAACATAAATTATTTTTCATCCTTCTGGAAACAATGCACTGGTTTCATAGGCCATGAATAGCCAGACAACCAACTAATTCTGAACATGGGTTTGTTGCAAAATAATAAATGAAAATACTCAATGCAATAAAATCAACATATATGAATAAGAGCAGAATATGACTTGTACCTGTCTACTACTTCTGTGCAGATACATAAATTGCTTCTCCTAAGAGGATGAAAGCCCAGCTGTCTCAGGGTCATGCCACTCAAATGTGGTTAATACAAAAACATAACAGGGGTAGGTGGGTGTGCAAGTGTTATATAAAACAGCCCATTCTGCAAAACTGAAACAACTTCAAATAATGTCCTCATGAAGATATACTCTGATTATTGCAATTTGGATTACCAGTAGTCATTATATACACTCGACCCTCGATTCAATGGACCCAGTTTTAATGGATACATGAACCAACAGACAAAATTTGGAGCACAGAAATCAGTCCAAACATCCTTCCTCCAATCCATTTCCCTCCCTCTACCCAAGGCAGCCTCAATGCAGCCCATCCTTCCTGTCTCTCACCATCTTCCATTCAGACTTCCCTCTCCCCCATCCCCCCTCCTACCCACCTACCAGGGCGAGGATGGGGTCGGCGTGCAGCTCACGTATCCTGCCGGCACTGAAGGAGGCGGTGAGCGTCAGGCCCGCCGGTGAGTGCTGTGCCTCCACCCGTCCAGCTCCATCGCGGCGCCCTCACTCAGAAACTCGCCCACTTCTTCCACTGTTGGCGGGGTGTAGGAGAGAGGTAGAAAGATTATAGTTGATGAATAGAGAACATACAGCAGAGTGATTAATACTGAATAAGCTAACTAACAAACAACAAATTAACTGACTGAATGACCAACTTACTAACCACTTAGCTTGAAATATGCAAAGCAATTAAGAATAAATATTACAAGAAATGATGGATTAATTAATGCATTTAGTATTGCTACCTCTACCACGTTAATTACTATTACTACTACTACTACTACTACTAATGATTGATTGATTGATTGATAGTTTATTGTTGCAAGTAAAACAACAAAGGAGAAGGGAGGAGCATGCCATCCCAACCCCCAGGCAGTACAGAGTGTGATTACACAACTAAGGATACATGTGTAAATAGCACCAGGAAACTAAAAAGATACAATGGTAGGGGACAAGTGCTAAAAAAAATAATAATAAAGGCCTTGATTTAGTCAAGGGAGCAGACATAAGAGACTGTACATATGGACTACAATCTAGGGGCAAATGCAGGATACTCACTAAGCACAGCTGAAAGAACATTATTGTTAATGAACAGCCCACCAGCCCAGGCAGGGCCCAGTGGCCCTGTGGGCGGTAGGCACTAATAATAATAATAATAATAATAATAATAATAATAATAATAATAATGCTACTGCTTCTACTATTACTACAACATGATTATTACCTACTGCTCATTATTTTACATTAGCGTCTTTATACATTTAACCCTATGTTAGAGGTAGGGGGTTCACCAGAAAAGGCAGGCACCACCCGGGGATCGAACCCGAGTCCTTCCGCTTGCCGGGCGGACGTGCTACCGTTACACCACGGTCGCCTCTCGGTGACAGCCCGCACACGCTACAATCTCCCCTCCCCCCCCCCAAAAAAAAAAAATAAATAAAGGAGGGTGGGGAAGCAAAAGATCGTCAACAATACATGAGTATAGCCTGCAGTGCCTGGCGTTCATGTCTCATAGTGGTCATCGTGGTCTCCGCAGCCTACCTTATCGAAGGAGAAGGCGAAGGTTTTTTGGTGCCACTGCAGGAGGGAGACGCCCCCGCACCACCATGCCGCCCCAGGCCCACCCCATCACCAGGTACGGGAGAGCCGGTATGATTCGGACAGTGGGATGGTGATATTTGTTTGTTATGGTTGTGTGGTGAATAATTGATTGACTGATTGATAGTTTATTGTTGCAAGTAAACAACAAAGGAGAAGGGAGGAGGTAGTTTGTGTATGTTTGGTGGTTCGCTGCCGCTCATGTGTTTCGTTCCCTCTGGATCGCTCGTTTCGGATTCGCTTCGCACGTCTCAGTTTATTTCCCTCAGAAGGTGACGTTAGGTAGCTGATTCAGAGTTTCACGCTTTCGCTCTCTGCCTTTCCTGGAGACACTATCTCCAACCTCTTTCCTTCCGTGTGTCTTTGTAAAAATTGCAGTGTGGGTGGGTGTGTTGGTGGGTGTGTTAGTGACCCATCTATTACTGTGTGTGTGGGCGGGTGTGTTAGTGGCCCATCTATTACTGTGAAGGTGTGGGTGTTAGTGGCCCATCTATACTGTGTGGGTGTGGTGGGCCCTGGTGTTTTTTTTTTTTTTTGGTGGGACCTGGTGTTTTTTTTTTGGTGGGCCCTGGTGGGTTTTTAGATGGGTCCTGGTGTATTTTTGTGGGGCCTGGTGTTCTTTTTTTGTGGGGCCTGGTGTTTTTTTTTTGTTGTGGCTGGTGTTTTTTTGTTGTGGCTGGTGTTTTTTTGTGGGGCCTGGTGCTTTTTTTTTGTGGGGCCTGGTGCTTTTTTTTTGTGGGGCCTGGTGTTTTTTTTTTGTGGCCTGGTGCTTTTTTTTGGTGGGGCCTGGTGCTTTTTTTTGGTGGGGCCTGGTGCTTTTTTTTGGTGGGGCCTGGTGCTTTTTTTTTGTGGGGCCTGGTGCTTTTTTTTTGTGGGGCCTGGTGCTTTTTTTTTGTGGGGCCTGGTGCTTTTTTTTTTGGTGTGGCTGGTGTTTTTTTTTGTGGGGCCTGGTGTTTTTTTTTGTGGGGCCTGGTGTTTTTTTTTGTGGGGGCTGGTGTTTTTTTTTTTGGGGCCTGGGGGTTGTGTTGTGGCCTGGTGTTTTTTTTGTGGCCTGGTGTTTTTTTTGTGGCCTGGTGTTTTTTTGTGGCCTGGTTGTTTTTTTTGTGGGGCTTGGTGTTTTTTTTGTGGGGCTTGGTGTTTTTTTTGTGGGGCCTGGTGTTTTTTTTTGTGGGGCCTGGTGTTTTTTTTTGTGGGGCCTGGTGTTTTTTTTGGTGGGGCCTGGTGTTTTTTTTTGTGGGGCCTGGTGTATTTTTTTTGTGGCTTGGTTTTTTTTTTTGTGGGGCTTGGTGTTTTTTTTGTGAGACCAGGTGTGTTTTTATGGTGTGTTTTTATGGTGTGTTTTTATGGTGTTTTTATGGTGGTGTGTTTTTATGGTGGTGTGTTTTTATGGTGTGTTTTTATGGTGTGTTTTTATGGTGTTTTTATGGTGGTGTTTTTATGGTGAGACCTGGTGTTTTTTTATGGTGGGACCTGTTTTTTTTTTTGGTGGGGCATTTTTTTTTTTTTTGGTGGGCCCTGGTGGGTTTTTTGGTGGGCCCTGGTGGTTTTTTTTTTGGTGGGACCTGGTGTGTTTTTAGGTGGGCCCTGATGGGTTTTTATTGTGGGGCCTGGTGTTTTTTTTTGTGGGGCCTGGTGGTGTTTTTTTGTGTGGCCTGGTGTTTTTTTTTGTGGGGCCTGGTGTGTTTATGATGGGACCTGGTGTTTTTTTGGTGGGACCTGGTGTTTTTTTGGTGGGACCTGGTGTTTTTTTTGGTGGGACCTGGTGTTTTTATGGTGGGACCTGGTGTTTTTTTTTTGGTGGGACCTGGTGTTTTTTTTGGTGGGACCTGGTGTTTTTATGGTAGTGGTGATGGTGGTGGTGGTACATGATAGTGGTGGTGGTACGTGATGGTGGTGGTACGTGATAGTGATGGTGGTGGTGGTACATGATAGTGGTGATGGTGGTGGTGGTGGTACGTGATAGTGGTGATGGTGGTGGTACGTGATAGTGGTGATGGTGGTGGTACGTGATAGTGGTGATGGTGGTGGTACGTGATAGTGGTGATGGTGGTGGTGGTACGTGATAGTGGTGATGGTGGTGGTGGTGGTACGTGATTGTGGTGATGGTGGTGGTGGTACATGATAGTGGTGGTGGTGATGGTGGTGGTGGTACATGATAGTGGTGGTGGTGATGGTGGTGGTGGTACATGATGGTGGTGGTACATGATAGTGGTGGTGGTGATGGTGGTGGTGGTACATGATAGTGGTGGTGGTGATGGTGGTGGTGGTACATGATAGTGGTGGTGGTGATGGTGGTGGTGGTACATGGTGGTGGTGGTGGTACATGATAGTGGTGGTGGTGGTGGTGGTGGTACATGATAGTGGTGGTGGTGGTGGTGGTACGTGATAGTGATGGTGGTAGTGGTGGTGGCCTTGCCTTGCCTTGCCTTGCACTCAAAAATTTTATCGGTATGTTGCTGGGGAAAAAAGATCTGAATATGTTGTGAAGTTGAGTGAAAAGTGTAATAGTGGAAAATAGCAAAAGCGCATAGGCAGGCAAATCAGGGAAAGAAAAGGACAGTTCTAAGTTCAGGATGAATGCTTAAGCCTTGCCTTGCCTTGCCCTTGCCTTGACTTAATTGCCTTGCCCTTGCCTTAGACTTAATTGCCTTAATTGCCTTGCCTTGCCTTAGACTTAATTGCCTTGCCCTTGCCTTAGACTTAATTGCCTTAATTGCCTTGCCTTGCCTTAGACTTAATTGCCTTAATTGCCTTGCCTTGCCTTAGACTTAATTGCCTTAATTGCCTTGCCCAGCCCTTCCCTTGCCCTGCCCTTCCCTTGCCCTCTCCTGCCTTGGCTGCCAGCCTTGTGCGTCTCGCCTTCTTGGCTGGCTGGCCTTGTGCGTTCCCTGACCTTGCCTTCTTGGCTGGCCAGCCCTGTGCGTCTCGTCTTCTTGGCTGGCCATATATAGCCCTGTGCGTTGGTCTCCCTTGCCTTGTCCTTCCCTTGCCCTGACCTTCCATTGTCCTTCCCTTCCCTTGCCCAGCCCTTCCCTTGCCCTGCCCTTCCCTTGCCCTCTCCTGCCTTGGCTGCCAGCCCTGTGCGTCTCGTCTTCTTGGCTGGCTGGCCTTGTGCGTTCCCTGACCTTGCCTTCTTGGCTGGCCAGCCCTGTGTGTCTCGCCTTCTTGGCTGGCCATATATAGCCCTGTGCGTTGGTCTCCCTTGCCTTGTCCTTCCCTTGCCCTGACCTTCCCTTGTCCTGCCCTTGCCTTGCCTTGCCTTACCCTGCCTTGCCCTTCCCTTGCCCTTTATTCACTTGTAATACTGCATGAGCACTTCATCTTGAGCTTAGGTTTTCTGTCCATTTCTTTCCTTGATTTGCCTGTCTATGCGCTTTTGCCATTTTCCACTATTACATTTTTCACTCAACTTTCACTGCTCAGATCTTTTTTTTGCAGCAACATGACGAGAATTTTTGTGTGAGGTATTAATTTCACTGCTTCCTCTTTACATCCATATGGTCCTAACACGGTACTTATTCCTCCGTCTACTTCCTCCACTCTATGCCACTCCTCTTCCTCAATGATCTCCACCACAGATGCTAATAGCCTTTGCCTCTCCTCTTCATACCTGTCACAGGCCACTATCAGGTGCTCTTTTATTTCTTTTTTCCCCTATACAAACGCTGCAGTTTTTGTCCTTCTCATCTCTGCTTCTCTCCTTTACTTGTTGTTCCAGTCCTTGCCTTGAACAGCAGCTTATTCCCCAAGTCTCTCTGGTACCAATTCCTTGGGTTATACGTCTTACGACACGTTACCAAGGAATATTAAGGTACATGGGAATATATAAATGTATCGACTAAACTATACATAAGAATGAAGTGGAAAGGTTCTGACGTATATGTATATATCTAAGTGTGTTGTAAGGAATATTTTTAAAACTTAAAGTACCGGGTTATATTTTCATGCATGTATGTACTACGCGATATGTTTACGGATCTATGAAGGATATATATTTAATGGTAACGTCTCAGGTTATATATTTGTAAGTGTGCACTGAGAAATTTAATATACCCCAGCTTCAGCATCTCCATTTAAGGGAAGCACTGGGGGGCAGCATGGGCCAGGCAAAAGGCGTAGGAACTGGCACGCGCTATAGATAAAATCTGCTTTGTGTTGTTGCTCCTCGTACTGTGGCAATGACACACGGTACCAAACATCCCGTTATACAGTGTCTGCAGTAAGGGTTATACGTGATAATTTCTATACGCAAGTAAATATACGTAACGAAAAAAGGTTGATTAAAATGCTTTCTGTTTCCTTAGGGATGATTCTTGATGACATATGACTGTAGGTCTGCAGTTTTTTTAAGTGATGATTTCTATACATAAACTAATATACATAACAGGGAAATGAAGAATGAGATATTTGTATAAGGTCAAAAGGGCTGATTCTCGATGATGTGTGTCTGTATTGCTTTCTTTCATACGCTTCTTGCTTGTAGGAAGGGCTATACGTACTGAAATTTATAAAATCAATTATACATAAAAGGAAAATGATGAATAAGAAGTTTGTATAAGGTCAAAAGGGCTGATTCTCGATGATGTGTGTCTGTATTGCTTTCTTTCATACGCTTCTTGCTTGTAGGAAGGGCTATACGCCCTGAAATTTATACACGAGCAATTATACTTATATATTTGTAAGTATATGTATGAAGCGATATATTTACGTATGTTTAGGTGGTATAGCTTAAGCAAAAGGTACTGGGTTTTATATTTCTAAGTGTGTGTACTAAACTATATATTTACACTTCTACCAGTGGGATATATTTTTAGTACGTGCTGAAAATACATATGGGGAGCGTATTAATCTGGCATAATGGTAGTATCGTAACAGCTTTGGTGCTGCTGCGATTGGCTATTAACAACATCTATGGCTTTTCAATGCCAAACCTAACTTCCTCTTCGACTATTCACCCTAACTTCCTCTTCGACTATTCACATTAACTTTTTTGCTGCTGCTGCTGCTATTAACAACTATATATGGTTTCTGCATGACAATATTTGCTGCTACGGCTATTTACAATTTCTACGGATCTTGGGTATTGCAACAAACCCATACACTGTTGATCGAAACAACCCCGTTTGCTGCTACGGCTATTTACAATTTCTACGGATCTTGGGTATTGCAACAAACCCATACACCGTTGATCGAAACGACCCCGTTTGCTGCTACGGCTATTTACAATTTCTACGGATCTTGGGTATTGCAACAAACCCATACACTGTTGATCGAAACAACCCCGTAAGCTTTTGTTACAACACTGCACACTTTTGTTTCAACCCCGTATGCTTTCGAAATAACCTCGTAAGCTTTTGTTACAACACCGCACACTTTCGTTACAACCACGTTTGCTTTCAAAACTATTCTGTACCCTTTTGTTACAACCCCATGTGCTTTTATAACAACGTGCACTCTTTCGTAACAATTTCCTGACCAAATAAGAGGATTAGGCCTACGGGGGACACCTCTTGAAAAAAAAAACGCGCCAAGACTTTTACCTCAAATTAAGGTGGTGTGGAAATAAAGTCAACACACGAACACACGCACAGTACCATACACCCCGTTATACAGTGTCTCCGCCATACGAAGACACACACATACGGTTGAGAGGGCTGATCCTCGATGATGATTGGTTGAACGTCTGGTTATACGTGATGATGATAATAATAACAATAATAATAATAACCATAATAACCATAATAATAATAATAACAATAATAACCAACACCATAATAATAATAACAATTTGTTTTTTTCTTTTATTTCTTCTTTCTTTCTTTTTTCTTTCTTTTTTTTCTTTTTTTTTTCTTTTTTTTTCGTTTTTTTCTTTTATTTCTTCTTTCTTTCTTTTTTCTTTCTTTTTTTTCTTTTTTTTTTCTTTTTTTTTTCTTTTTTTCTTTTTATTTCTTTTTTTCTTTCTTTCTTTTTCTTTTTCTTTCTTTCTTTTTACATCTTACATATTGCAAATGAGTAGCTACATACATGTCGATGAGCGGGCAACGGCCCGCCGCTGGGGTTTCTCTCTCTTTCTCTCTGTCTGTCTCTGTGTCTCTGTGTCTCTCTTTCTCTCTTTCTCTTTCTCTTTCTACTACTGCTATAGGCCTACTACTACTACTACTACTAGTAGTAGTAGTTGTACTAGTACTAAAGTCTGTTCACTTAAGTCTGACCCAAGCTGACAACATAAACCTAAGCGTGTTTGCAAGCAGAGTGCTTATTGGCTACTGCTATGGCTTCCAAGTTTATCTCGCGCAGCACTTTCTGCTAATCTGCACTGTGCTTACAAACACGCTTAGGTTTATGTTGTCAGCTTGGGTCAGACTTAAGTGAACAGACTATACTACTACTACTCTTGTTATTATTCCAGTTGTTATTATTCCAGAGCTACAATGAAGATTCTTGCAGCTAAGGTGGCGCTGCTGCTGGTGGCGGCGGTGGGAGCGAGCAGTGACCAAGACAGTAAGTATACGTATAAAATGATAGACTCCTCAACGCTCCTAAACCATCACTGATCTTTAATTTATTGAAACCCACACGCTACTGTAAAACCTTACTTATCCCTCTTATCCGTTTTAACTTTGATTTCTCCCGCTACAGATCCAAAGTGCCCCACTCTCCTCATACCCGTCTTCTGGAGGACAACTTGCGACAGAGACAACGATGGCCAGTCCGGGAATATTTGCTGCCCTGCTGTTCTTATCGGAACGATCTCAGAGTGCGCCTCGCCTTCTAGTAATCTCCAAATAAGGGGTAGATTAACATTTCCCTTTCAGCGGTTGACTGAACGCCTCGATCTTCCCTAAAGTAAGATTACAACGCAGAGCAGACGGAAAACACAGTAAAGTGCGTCTGTAGTTTAGGGGTAAAAGGTAAATATTTTGGGATATGCATGCGCTGTAGCTGAACGTACTGAAATTCTGCGATGTATAAAGGAATAAATAAATTCTATGTAGTCTGTGACTGAGACCTTGGAAAATTTCACATACCTTGGTTGCGTATAGTTCAGAACAACGGTGGGTGTCGCCAGGAAATCTCACGGTGGACTAGCCTGACCAGAGACTATAATTCTCCTTGGGCCTGACCCACTGTGTTACGGACTCGCTCAATGCGAGTATGTGGCGTTGTCGATACCTGTTTGGACTCGGGTCTTCAAGTGCCATATGCCCCCTGTCTTACTCTATGGCTGTGAGACATATGGACACTATAATATCCTCTTCCATTTAGACATAAAACTCAAACCTAGGTCCGGATTTTTGCGTATGCGTGAATGTAGAGAAGTGATTGATTGATGATTGATTGATAGTTTATTGTTGCAGGTAAACAACAAGGGAGAAGTGCCAAGGAGGACCTATATATATAGCAGCGATACAAGCGGATTTCAGATTCAGATTTTAATTGAGAACGAGGGGAGGGGGGGGAATCGAGGGTACAGAGTAGGGGGGGTACATACCTAACGACCCTATAGTAATATGTAGCCTACAGGAGAGAGAAAATGAGGAAGAAATAGATCGAGTTGAGTACGTTACTATAGGATAGAGAGAGATAGGTGCCGGGCAGACGGCGTGCTATTTTTCAGAAAGAAGGTACGTGAGTGGAGGGTAAGGAGCGAAGAAAATTAATGGCATATACTGATCGAGGAGCTAAGGCGGAGATGATAATATAAAGGTCACAAACTGAAAAATGTAATGTAACTGTACTGCAGTGAGGAGAGGTAAGTTATACAGTATTATTGATAAGCAAAGTGTGTGAATGAACAGAAGAGTGGACCGAGAGGAGGAGGACCAAAAGAAGCGATACAAAGCGTTTACAGGTAAAAAAAAGAATATTAATAAAAAATAAGTAAAAAAAAAAAGTAAAAAATAAAAGGTCAGAAAAAGATAAAGATAAAGAAAGAGATAAAAAAGAAGAGAAAGAGATGAGGTAAAAAAGAGTAAAAAGGGAGGTAAAAAAAGTAAAAAAAAGGTCAAACAAGAAGAAGAAGAAGAAAAGGTAAAAAAAAGAAGAGGCCAAAGAGAAGTAAAAAAGAAGCGATCAGAAACAGAAGAGGTCAGAAAAAGAACAAGAAAAGAAGTCAAATTAAAAGAGAAGAAGATCGACGTCAGAGAAAAAGAAGGTCTAAACAAGAAGAAGAAGAAGAAGAGGTCAAAAGAAGATGTGGAATATATTGCGGATACAAGAGAGTAGAAGAGGCAAATGAATGAGAAATCAAGCCTTAAGATATATAGAAAATGGGAGGGCAAGAGGAGGTATATACACCAACAACCAAGCCTCAGAAGTGCTATTCAGATGCAGGACAAACAACATGCGACTAAAAGACAGGAACAGACACCGGCAAGAGGAAACCAAGTGCGACATATGCTAAAAACGAAGACTTGCGACACTTCCGGCCTATGCAGAGGAAAGAAAAAAGTGTGATGACATCATTGTTGTTTACCTGCAACAATAAACTATCAATCAATCATTGGAATTTTTTTATTTGAAAATGAACACACGGAAGAAACAAAAGCAATAGCACATAAGTTTTGGACAATAAGAGAAAAAGAATGAAAGAAGAAGAGGAAAATAATAGACCCAGACAGTAGACACACATCAGGGAGTGCCGTTACAAAGGCGAAACTCCCGAACGACTACTACTACTACATTTGTTTACGTTTTCCATGTTTACCTATGAATGCTTACCTATGAATGGATAGTGGGGGAATAAGAAGCGACTTCTTTTGGTGTTCCCCACCTCTAAGACCTGTTAGCCTCATGCCCCTGATCCAAGTGCCTGTCATACCGCAATTTGAAACTGGCTATTGAAGGGGCAGATACCACATTATCTGAGAGCTTATTCCACGGGTCTATAACTCTAATGGCAAACCAGTTTCCCTTCATTGTGGTTCGCCAATGGTCTGGTTTACTTAGCTTGTAGGAGTGGCCCCGCAGTCGGTGAGTGTTGAGTTGAAAGAATCTGGTGGTTAGATTTGCATTATTTCACTTGTTATTCATTGGGAGAACCATGGTCAGCTGAGAGAGGGGAATGGCAGAGCGAGGAGGGACAGTATTAAATAGTGTGATGCCATTGAGCAGCAGAAGAGAGGAACAAGAGGAGGAGGAGGACCTGAGAAGCAATACACGTAAAAAGGAAGAGGAGGACTTCCGAAGAGGAACAAGAGGATCTACGAAGCAATACACATTTAAGGAAGAGGAATAAGAAGAGAGGAACAAGAGGAGGAGGACCTGAGAAGCAATACACGTAAAGAGGAAGAGGAGGACCTACGAAGCAATACACATACAGGGAAGAGGACCAACGAAGCAATACACGTTAAAGGAAGAGGACCTACAAAGCAATACACGTCAAAGAAAGAGGAACAAGAGGAAGTGGTCCTTCAAAGCCACACATAGCAACACATGTCAAAGGAAGAGGAATAAGAAGACGAACAAAAGGAGATCGAAGGTCCCACATAAGAAGAGGAACAAGAGGAAGAGGACATACAAAGCAACACAGCCCAACAGAAGACGAGGAAAAAGATCCAACCCAATAGAAGAGGAGAAGGAACAAGAGGAAGAGGACATACAAAGCAACACAGCCCAGTAGGAGAAGAGGAAAAAGATCCAACCCAACAGAAGAAGAGGAAAGAAAGAGGAAGAAGAGGGGGACCCATGCTCTGACACAAGTAATCAAGGATGCCATGGAGTCGAGTGAAACGAAGAAGCTGGTCAGGTTCTGCGTGGCCCCGGGGTGCTGCAACAAAGGGTCCCAGAAGCACATTTCCTTCTACCATTTCCCTCCAGTCAGCAGCAAGAGGTCAGCGAGGGGCAGCAGGCGAGGGCGGTGGTTCGAGGCAGTCATGGGAGCCTTGCCGCCAGGGGAGACCTTGCCCTCAGAGTACTGGAAATACCCTACAAATGCAAGACTCTGTAGCAATCACTTTATATCTGGTAATTATTATTTTATATCTTTTTTTTATGCATGTCTGTTGATTGTACTTCCTGTAGGTTAAGATTAGTTTGAAGTTTAGTAAAAATTCTTGCCCTCGGAGTGCTGGGAATACCCTTCATATGCAAGACTCTGTAGCGATCACTTCATATCCAGTAATTATTAGTTTATGCTTCGTTTCTTGCATGCCTGGTCATTATTTTGCATTATACTGTACATTGTATCGGTTAAGACTGGTTTGAAGGTTAGTAGAATGCATATATGATATCAGAAGAGCAGCTGGTTACCATGGGAAATGAGATACTGGGGCATTACTATAATATCAGAGAGAGATTATTTGCAAGCATAGACAAGTCACACATTTTTTTTCAATTCCTTTCAATTCCATCAACTTTCCTTACTCTCAGGGAAGAAATCGGAAGACCCATTATCCCCTGACTACATCCCGTCGGTGTTCGCCAACCAGACAGCCGAGGAAAGGAGGGCAGGGAAGGCTGCGCTGAAGGCCTACAACCGACAACACGAGGCAAAGGGTACTGTATGGCCGATTCAACCGAAGAGAAAACCAGGGAAGACCGAAGCCACACCGAAATCTTCCGTCCCTAAGAGAGTGAGGATAGAAGTGGCAAGTTCCCCAGTGACCCTGGAAGACAGCGATACCCAGAGTGTTGCGTCGGGCATGTTGGACTACGAGGAGGTGGCGAGGGCAAAGAAGGAAGCGCTGAGAGAGAGAGGTGAGAGAGAGAGAGAGAGAGAGAGAGAGAGAGAGAGAGACAGGTTTATTACACATGATACAACTCGATATCTGAAATAACTCTTGCTTTCTACTCCTTTTTTCAACATAGGCAATTTTCTCTATCTCCCTTTCATGTATCATACCAAGAGAGAGAGAGAGAGAGATAACTTCAAACTAGATATCTTATACAATATTCATATACTTTATCCTCCCTTACCAGACCAGCAGAAGGAAGAAGAGGAGGAGGAGGAGCCCCAGATCATACATATACCAGACCAATACCAGAACAGAGAAGAGGAAGAGGAAGAGGAGACTCAACATAACCCAACCACCATCAACCCCTTGACGATCGATCCAGTAGACGATAGTTCAAATACACCTTCCAATGCGACCTCCCAGAACTTGGAAGATCCGCTGGTTGATGACGAGAGGCATTATCGTAGCAGTGGCAATAGTTCTAGTAGCGATGACAGCGATGATGATGATGATGATAGCAAGGGTGTGAAGTATGAAGACCCCAGAACGCTGCTTTTAACAGGTGTGTGTGTGTGTGTGTGTGTGTGTGTGTGTGTGTGTGTGTGTGTGTGTGTGTGTGTGTGTGTGTGTGTGTGTGTGTCATTTCCACACCTCTCTCTTCCTTTCTCTCTCTCTGGTTCTTGTTCTTCTCTATTTCTCTCTTTTGGCCTTTTTCTTCCTCCAATTCTTCCTCTTTCTTTCTCTTTTCTCTTTCATCTTCTCACTTCACTCTCTCTCATCCGTCCTTTACTTAACCCATCCGCTGCGATTGGCACGGATTTCGCCTTCTCTGGTAGCCTGGTAACATACACTCCCAGGTCTTTCTCTGCCTCTGTGGTGGATAGTGGAGTGTTTCCCATGTGGTATTGGTGTGCTGGATATCCCCTCCCAAGGTGCAGGACTTTACATTTTTCTTCATTGAATTATAGCAGCCACTTTTTGTTCCATTCCTGTAGCTTGGTGATGTCTTCTTGTAGGAAATCAGCAGTCAAGGGGTTAAGGCATAGCAAGGGAGGTATAGCATATGCACCTAACCTTACTTGGCCTTTTCTTTGACAGGCAAGTACAAGGAACTGATGAAGGCCCTGCAGGTGTACAGAAAGAATCTTGCGGCCTCGACTGCCTCAGAGAAGAATCCGGAACGCTTGGCCATTGGAAAACAGTAAGAGAGAGAGAGAGAGAGAGAGAGAGAGAGAGAGAGAGAGAGAGAGAGAGAGAGAGAGAGAGAGAGAGAGAGAGAGAGAGAGAGAGAGAGAGAGAGAGAGAGAGAGAGAGAGAGAGAGAGAGAGAGTGAGAGAGAGAGAGAGAGAGAGAGAGAGAGAGAGAGAGAGAGAGAGAGAGAGATTCAGTCCTTAAGTAAATATTTTTTATTATATTCAGACTGATTTGCTAACCTAAGCTTCCCATGTACTTATATAATGATTTTAATCTTTAAATATATTTTTTTTCAGAAGACCAAACTATGAGGCAACAACAGCACCTCCTATGGTAAGTGTGTGTGTGTGTTCTTTTCTTCCTTTTCCTGTTCTTCACCGCCCTTCCTCCTCCTCCTCCTCCTCCTCCCCCTCCTTTCCTTCCCCTCTTCAAACTCTGGTCTAACTAAACTCTAAACATATTATATTCTCAAAATAAACAACTTAGTAATCCAGGCTCTTCCACTGTTAAATGCATCTATTGGGAAAGCTACAATTTTTTATATCTTGGAAGCCCTTTGTCTGTCTTTTTCAACTTGTTTTTGTGTTTTCCTATATAAATCTCATTGGTATACATCCCTCATTGGTATACATCCCTCATTGGTACTATATATCCCTTGTTGGTACTATACATCCCTCGTTGGTACTATACATCCCTCATTGGTATACATCCCTCATTGGTATACATCCTTCCCTTACTGCATTTCAGGAGCAAAGCGCGGGCAGCCAAACCAACACAGCCCCAGAGAAGGAAAACGTCACTCCCCTGGAGAAAATGCCAACGGAACAGCCACCACGGACACCCCTGACCATCTCGATTGAAGGCGTGGAGTACATTAACATCATGTCTCTGGCCCAGGAGCGCGCCCTTGTTGACTGGCTCAACCAACACATCAAGATGCATCTCGCCCTGTCCTTGGAGGATATCTGCAGGCTGGTGCGTCGGTTCTGCGCTCATTCGAAAATCACGATACCGACTGAGTGGATCACCGACCCTTATACCTGTACGCAGTGGGTGAAGCGATTTCTGAGCAGGTTCGTGATTGGGAAACCGCATCGCCAGCGGAGTAATTCGACGGACAACGAAGCTGAAAATACCGATAGCGACATAGTGGAGGTTGTAGAAGACGCATCACCCAGACCCATGCCGGAGGAAGTGTATGTGTGTGATGACGGGACGATTCAAAGCCCGCAGACTATACTGAGGGACTTGAAGCTTGACCATCCCTACGCTATGCAACCCGGGACCAAACTGTGTGTGGTGAATTACTCCAAAGGGATGTGCAGCTTTGCGGAGGTGGTCAGGATCTTCCCGGTGTCAAGGCAGCCAGACTCGTGATGTTGGTAAAAGATTGAAAATGGAAGAACAGGAAATAACAGAAACAAGAGAACAGGAATTAGGAAATAAAGAACAAGGAAACAGAAAAGAGAACAAGAAGAAAAGAATGAATGAGATAAAAAGAACGAAAACAGAAGAACAGAAGAAATGGAGAGATAGGGTGCAGGAGTATGTTAGGGAGAGGGGGGAAAGATCTTTGAGAAACTTTGAGCAGGCAAGGAGGGAGTGTCTGGATAGAGAAAGATGGAAACTCTTCTGCTGTGGCCATCCCCTGGTGGGAGCTCCTAGGAGCAGGCGTCAATAAAATGATGATGATGATGAATACATGTCCTAAATATAATGAGGGTTTTTGATATGGGTTTAACAGCAAAGGGGATAGTGATGTTAGTGATACAGAAGAAGTTGTATTTTATCATGGTTATTATAGAGGTGTTATTAGTTTACAAAGGCAATATGTGTCCTAAATTAAGTGAGGGTTTTGAAATGAGTGTAACAGCATATCTCATTGTTATAGAGGTATTATGGCAAGGGAAAAAATGGCTCTGTCCCTTCTTGTGTGCACTGGGAAAGGCAGACTTCACATCCCAGGGAGAACAAGAAATGAGCTGCAAGGGAAAAAAAAAAAAAAAGTGACCTTGTAGATGCTGTTCAGAGGCCTGCTTTTCCCTTGTAACGTTTGCCTTGCTCTCCCAGTATGCACTAGGAAAGGCCCATCCCAGATATTTTACAAGGGAAAATGACCTTCAGTACACCAGACACAAGGTTGCTTTTCCCTTGCACCTTGTCTCTCTGTATATATAAGCATAATACTTGTTGAAGGGTCAGTATCTCATGTATTTCCTATGTATACTGGCCTCTCCTGGTATTATGTGTACTTGAATCATATGTGTTCAAACTTTCCATTGTATTTTAGTGGAGAGAAAAGAATTAAAACTCCTATGGAGCTACCAAAGAAAAATATTAATGTGTTTATTTGATTTTAAATCAATCAATCACCTATAGGAAATAATTATAGTGAAAGAGAGAGAGAGAGAGAGAGAGAGAGAGAGAGAGAGAGAGAGAGAGAGAGAGAGAGAGAGAGATTTGACTATACAGAAAGATTTGGTTTGCTACAGAGAGAGTCATTTGTCTATATATAAAGAGATTTGGTTTGCTTTATACAGAGAGAGAGAGAGAGAGTGAGATTTAAATATACAGTAGAGAAAGATTTGGTTTGCTGTATATATAGAGATTATAATACCGTATGAAACAAATACAAACAAATCATCCTTAGTAACTGTATTTTAGAGACAAAGTACATACATAAACGCTAATAGAATGTATATAAAAGGTTCAGAGGAGGAGAAATAGAGGGAAATTGGTAATCTTGAGGTCGGGAAGTAGAGGGTAAGGTTAGGGAGGAGAGCGGCGGCCATCATTGTTATTGTGGCGGCGCCCGAGACCCAGACCGAGACCAAGCGGGGATGGCTGACGTGGAAAGCTCAAAAGTGGAGGTAAAATGCCTATAATATCACGCCAGCGTCGCCTTACTCACCATTATTTATCGTAGTAATTATTTGCGGCCTTGTTTATAATCCTGGATGGTCTAAATAGCGCGTAAGGGAGGAGGGAGAGGCGGAAATACTGACACGACTCCACCCTCTCGCTGTCAGAAAATGAGATAATTATAAACCTCATATTTAAGAGACGAGGAATGAGTGAATTAAAGGTCTAAAGGAATTAAAACACACTAGAGATAAATTAACGTATAAAACCACCTTATTATGCTTTGCCGGGGTATTGTTACTTAGTAGCAAACCCGAATTATTTAATGAAATTCGAATATTATTTTTCAGATTAATATTTTCTTACTTCTTTATTTATTTTTCTCTTTTTTCTGTTTTCTTTCTTATTACCATTTCACTTTCCTTATCTTCGTCTTTCTATTCTAATTCTATTCTGTATATCTATTGTGTATTTCTATTCTTCTATTCTATTCTGTATACCTATTTATTCTGTATTTCTAATCTATTCTATTCTATTCTATTCTGTATTTCTATTCCACTTTCTTTATCTTTGTCTTTCTCCTCCTCCCTTCTATTATCTGTTGCCTTCTATTTTATTTCTATTCTCTATTTCTATTCTGTTCTATTTCTCTTCCTCTTCCCATTTCTCTCCTCCTCCCCATTTTTCTCCTTTTTTTCTATTTCTCTCTTGCCAATTCCTCCTTCCTGTTCCCCCCTATTCAATTTCTATTCTCTATTCTGTATTTCTGTTCTCTATTCTATTTCTCTTCCTCTTCCCATTTCTCTCCTTCCTATTCTTCTTCTTTTTCGTCTTTCTCTCTTGCCAATTCCTGTTCTTATTTATTCCTCCTCCTCTTCGATCTTCTTTTCGTCCCAATACTGTACCGAGAATGCTTAAAGTCCCGGCAATATATCAATCTGACCTCTCTTGACAGATGCCGGACTTTGTGGATCCTGGCGGCTACGGGGAGGTGTCCGGGCAGATGGCCATGCCGGGCGCCGTGGGCAAGACTGAGGCCGAGGAGTACAATACACTGGATGAGCCTGTCAGGGAGACTATAGTAAGGGGCTGGATTATTCCCTTCAATTCTCTGTTCGGTTATTTTATTTTCTATAGACCAAGAGTTTAGCAAAAGAAAATATCGATAACCCGTCCGCTATGATTGGCACGGATGTCACCTTCACTGGTAGCCTGGTAACATACACTCCCAGGTCTGTCTCTGCCTCTGTGGTGGATAGTGGAGTGTTTCCCATGTGGTATTGGTATGTTGGATTTCCCCTCCCAAGGTGCAGGATTATACAGTTTTCTTCATTGAATTGTAGCTGCCACTTTTTGTTCCATTCCTGTAGCTTGGTGATGTCTTCTTGTAGGAAATCTGCAGTCGAGGGGTTAAAAATTTCCAGGGCCTATAAGGAAACCCAAAGCATTTACTGGAATGGCTTGCTTTAACCGGCAAACTTATATTAGTACAAATGCACACACATACTGTTCCTATAGCTAAGTGGTTAAGTCTCTGCAGGTGGAAATTCGAGCCCCGCCACTGACAGAGGAGCGGTTACTGTCCCCCATTAAGCAAGTGGGATGGGGTGTGTGGTGTGTGAAGATCCTGGGAGTACCCACACTAAAATGAGCTTGCTTGGGTCAGGAGGGTACTTGCTGACGATGATAAGTCCAGCTTATGATCAGGCTGGCTATCATGTGTTTTAAGATACCCTAAACTTAATCTAACATAACCTAACAAAACCCCTAACAGTTACTACAGGTCTTGACTCAAACACACCTTTTTGCAGATGAGAGACCTGCGAGCGGTGGGCACCAAGTTCTACCACGTCCTGTACCCCAAGGAGAAGAAAGCACTGTTGAAGGAGTGTATGTATTATGACCCTGCAGTTTTGTATATGTGTTTTATATGTATGTATGTGTATATGTATCTTGTAGGGCATCTCAGTTCAATTCACTATTCAGAGGGAAAGCCTTAGAAGCAGCCTTATGTATTATTTTATACATGTGTGTGTGTGTGTGTTTACATATTGAATTCCACAGGTCTTACATACATAGTTTTGACTGCATAGCTTTTTATATAGAGAATACGAATATTTGTTCCTCATTTTCCCTTTTGACGCTTTCAGGGGACCTCTGGGGACCTCTCATACTCTGCACATTTCTGGCCATGTAAGTAAGGCAGTGGAACATTAGCCAACTACCCCTGGAAATGCTCACAACCCCTAGGAAAGCCTTGTCAAATATTTGTTCTTGGGTGCTGAAATAGTTAAGAATATCATCCTCCGTCTCCTTATTCACCATCAGCTATACCTCATTACTTTCTTCTCACCATCAGCCACCCTTCCCTTACTTCCCTTTCACCATCAGTCACCTCCCTTATCCCTCTCTCAGGATGGTCCAAGGGTCTCAGGAGGTCGACAAACAGGATGGAGGGCCAGAATTTGCACAGGTTTTTGTCATTGTGTGGGCCGGCGCCGCTGTGGTCACCATGAACACTAAGCTACTGGGAGGAACCATGTGAGTGAGCTTGTATTTCTGGGATAGGTTATTGCCTTAAAAACTACTCTTATTGACAGTATTGTTAATTTTGCCTCTCCCAGTCATTGTGTGTGTGTGTGTGTGTGTGTGTGTTTACCTAGTTGTGAAATACAGGAAAAAAGCCGTACTAGGCTCGTGCTGTCCCGTCTCCATAACGCTTATTATCCAGTTTGACTTTAAATTCATGAATCGTTTTTGCACACACAGTCTCCTCGTCAAGTCCATTCCATGTTGTTATGCTTCTGTATGGAAAACTGTATTTCTTGATGTCTCTCCTACAGTTGCTCTTCTTCAATTTCTTACTATTCCCTCTTGTCACACTCCTGTCACGTACCACTAAGTCTTCCCTGTCCAATTTCTCCAATCCCTCTTGTATCCTGTATAATGCTATTAGGTGTGTGTGTGTATGTCGGGCTTCTTTTTATACGATCATTAAGCATTCCTTTGTTTTCTTCCTCTTTTTTGATGTCTGGGTTACTGGGTTCCTTATTTGTGCTAGTGTTAATTTGTCTATGACACTCTATGTTATCCTCCTTCCCCCAGCTCGTTCTTCCAGTCGGTGTGTGTGCTGGGCTACTGCCTCCTCCCCTCCTGCCTCTCGCTCATCCTGTGTCGCCTCATCCTCATCGCGCCCCCAAACAAGATCCTCTTCGTCATCAGGTTCTTCGTCACTTGCATCGGCTTTGTCTGGGCCACTTTCGGTGAGTGTTGTGAAGTCTAGTTTAGGTTAAGTTTACCCTAAACATAACTTAACCTAATCTATAGTAACTGTGTAGAGTTTTATTAGGTTAGGTTAAGTATAGGGTATCTTCAAACATATGATAGCCAGTCCCTTATGGTATAAATTGACAAAGAATGACTTCACTTTGTTGTATAGAAAGTCTCATTAGTAAGGAAGCATATGTGAAATTTCCATGTCAAGACCTATTGTAACTGTTTGGGGCTTTGTTAGGCTTAAAAATCACCTAATTCCATCCCTTATCCGCCTCATTCAAGTGGCCATAGTTTGACATTCTTAAGCCCTACATCTCTCTAGTTATCCCTTATCAAAACTAGTACAAACATAGCCAGAACATCAACTAATACCTATCACCATTCTCACCTATTTCCAGCCGCCATGGTGTTCCTGGGAGACAGCCAACCCAGCACCCGCAAAGCTCTGGCTGTGTACCCAATCTTCCTTTTCTACTTCATAATATCCTGGCTCATCATCTCCCACTCCAATGTGTGATGCAGGTATAAGCACGTAGCATAGAGGTGTTGGTAGGTAGGTAGGTGTGTTTGTGTGTGTGTTGAATGGGAGAGAGAGAGAATGGAGTTGTAATGTGTGAAGATTTTGATGTATAGGAAGTTTATATGGAGAGATAATGTGTTTGAATGAGTGATTATGAGGGAGAAAGAGAGAGTGAGTGGATGGAAGTAGTTGTAATTTATGGAGATGCAGTTTTATTTGTTTTATATGGGAAGATAATGTGTGAATGAGTGATTATGAGAGAGAGTGTGTGTGTGTGTGTGTGTGTGTGTGTGTAAGAGAGAGGACTAGAGTATATATAGGAATTGGAACACATATGCAAATCATAGTTACATTTCCAGTGTCAAAACAGACTAAGAGATTGCGTTAGAGCATGAGAGTGAGAGAGAGACTTGAATATGACATTAATTTTGAGAGAAAGTGAGTGAATATGCACAAGAAAGAGAGAGATAGAGAGAGAGAGATAGGACTTAGGGCATTTTTAGGGCTTGGTTATTCCTCGTCTCAGCAACCACTTTGAGACGAGACAGAGACGAGAGACATACTGTGTGATATCTGCACCGCTTTTAAAACTATTCCATGTGTGAGGCTTTCCGTTCTTGGCCCAGTGACCGCTTTATATATATATATAGATTTATTTACGTTTTTTGTTACGCTCAGATTTTACACGATGATAATATATGAGTAGCGACATTCCTTCCTCATGTTTATTGACCTTCATCCATCATCTGCATCATAGTTACCCCCTTCCCTTGGTGTGTGATTCATACAAGCTTGCATACAGTGCTTTCTTTCCTTCCTTTCTTCTTCGTAAGTGAGTGTGTATTGAAGGTTCATGGTGGTAAACGTATTGGGCTCCCATTACACCTCTGTTTCCCAAGGCCGCAGTGAAAAGTAACTGGGTTTTCATGGGGGTGATTTTAACTGTTCAACGTACCCCACTATGACTGTTTTCCCAAGGCCACAGCGAAGAGTAACCGGGTTTCCATGGGGGTGTGATTTTGACAGTTTAACGTACCAAGCCCCCATTACAACTGTTTCCCAAGGCCACAGAGAAGAGTAACTGGGTTTTCATGGGTGGTTTTAACAGTTCAAGGTTCAGAGGCCTTGTCAAACTATCACCAGCATTACAAAACAGTCCATGTGAAGACTTACCAGGTTTTTATGGTTGAGTTTTCCCATTCAAAGTGTAGAGGTCATGTCAGACTATCACGGGCATCACAAAACAGTCCATGAGAATCCCAGAACTTCCTTCCACCAGAGGCTTTTCAAACAGACAAAATGAGGGACCAATACGTTTAATAAGATGGACTTTGTAAGGGTGTAGGGTATGTCTGTCAGTCTGCACACATTATCGTATTTGCCGCCTTCTCGTATCAGGGGAAAAATTGAAGGGAGTAATAAAGAACAGGAGGAATAGGCAGAAAGGAAAATAAGCAGGGTAAGATACAGAAAAAGATTAGAAAAAGGAAGGGAAGACAACTGGAATACACAGAAATAAAAAAAATAGATAAGTTAGAGGAGAGAGGAGCCACATACTTGCATCCTTCTTGTATCAGGGGAAGAATGAGAGGAAAAATGTGTGCAAACTGGCATATCGTCACCTTCGTTAACAAACCGCCCAAGTCATTATTTTCTACTTTACAGGAAATCAGAAAAAAAAAATGTCTATCTCATTTGGCTTAAGATTTAGGCAGAAATGAAAAGGTCAATTCTAGAACACTCAAACTCTGAATGACGAAGGCAACTCTACAAAAATGGGCGTCACGTGTTGGATATAATTGATGTAGACAAAAACATGGAAATCGCTAAAAAATGACTTAGGCGATTATTTTATGAGGGTGACGATGTAACCTAACTCTTTGAACCATACTTAAGGTGCTTGTTGATTAGGGACCAGTGAGCCAAGGTGTGAGTTGGGAAAGTCAGGTTCTTTCATTCAACTGAGGAGAGCACTTGTATATATAAATAAAGCACCTCTTGACAGCCCTGTTTTCTTGCACCCTAACTGTTGGTATGTGCAGGAGCCTCACAGTCGCTACCCTAAGCCCTGCGTTGCCCTTCTTGGAGACTCTATATGGCTGAAGTTATTGTTGGTTATTTTTGTTGTCTATGATAGAAACAAAAATATTTATACTACGAAACATCGTATTATCTACATATCAAATCGACTGAGGTTATCATTTTCGTCTGTGATGGGAAAAAATAACATAGACCCTGAAACGCCCTCCTATCTGCATTATATATCATAGCCACTCTTTACCAGCACAGGATTAGCTGAGGAAACTTGAAAAAAATTAGAAGAGGTAAACTACGGCAGCCTGGATAGCATAGTTGATCTCCAGGTTCTTGAGTATAGGAAGGAGGAGTCTGCCACCACAGGACCATAGAGCAGGGAAGGAGGTGAGTTATAAGACTTCACTGTTAGCTGCATACTCATTCCATAAAGTGAGAGGTAAACTTCTGCAGCCTGGATAGCAAAGAGTCTGCCAGCCTGGGACCATAGGAAAAGGAAGGAGGTGAGTTACAAGACTTCACTGTTAGCTGCATACTCATTCCATAAAGTGAGAGGTAAACTTCTGCAGCCTGGATAGCATAGTTGACCTCCAGGTTCTTGAGTATAGGAAGGAGGAATCTGCCACCACAGGACCATAGGTGAGTTATGGGACTTTACTTTTAACTGGCAGTATTATTTGAGGAATCTACTTGGCCAAACTTTACCTTATTCTTGAGTCATTTTCTAGATTCCTTAACATGCAGTAGGTTGTATTTTTTGGCTTTGAGCTCACACTTATGCCACAGACTCAGAATATTGAAGGCTCTCTATACTTAATGACACTTACCTTAGCTTTCCATAGTCTTGATACACATTTTCTATAGTCATAACATGCAGTATTAGGCAACATTTTTTCTTTGGTTTCATATTTATTCCACACTTCACATTCGTTCCATAAGCCGACACTGTGAGGGACGGAAATGAAACCAGATATCTACTGGAATAAGAAAAATACATTGTTTGTACATGGTAGAACAGAGGTGACTACTATGTTACAGAGAACTATATATACAATTATTAATACATGGCCCAGTCACAAGTCTGGAACCGTGATATTTGCCTCTGCACGTGAATCTGGAAGTGGACGCACCCATACACACACACACACACACACACATTGCCACCATTCCATTTAGTATATCATAATCATTTGAGAATTGCACCAAAAATAAAGGGACTAATTAGTAATAGAATAAATTGGCACTGGACACACACACACACACACACACACACACACATACTGCCCTTACTCCCGTCTCCAAAAAGCGTGAGGGTTGAGCAAGCGCTTCCACCCCAAATGTTTATGCTAAAGCGTTGTTGTTGTGACAAACTGACGTTAAGTGAGAATGTGGTCAAGTGCGGTCCACTTCCCAAGCCCACAGTGAACCTTGAACTTATAAGAAAAATGACGTGGCTTGTTAACTTGTGTTGTGAAGTGCAATGAAGGTAATGGCCATAGTGAAAGTATTCCAAGAAGTTTACCTCAAAGCCATAGTGATGCTGAGAAAGAGGAGAAGTAGAGAGAGAGAGAAAGAGGAATAGATAGATAGGTAGAGACAGAAGTAGACACAATGGCCTTAGCAAAAGTACTGTAAATAATCTACCTCAAAGCCATAGTGAGAGATAAAGAGAGAGAGGAAGAGGATAAGTAAATATAGATAGATAGACAGACACATAGAATAATAAAAAGATAGTGATGTTGAGATGAGGAGATTGAGAAGTGGAGAAAGAGGAAGAGAAGGAAACATAGATAGACAGAAACATAGAATAAAAAAGTTATTGATGTTGAGATGAGGAGAGAAACAGATCAAGAAAGAAGATTGACGAAGATTTACAGGTAGAAAAAGAGAGAGAAATGGTGTAACTTCTTAGACCTCGGCTGTAGTGGAGTGCAAATAAGATCATGACCTTAGTGAAAGTACTCCCAGAAAGTTTTTGGTCACTATTAGTTTGGTGAGGTTGTAGTTAATTAAGAGTAAGAGAGACAAAAAAAGTTATACCATGGCATCAAGTGGAAATTGGTTACAGACATTGAGTATAAAGGGCATCGTCCTCTGCCTATTAAAATATGCAAAAACAAAGGAAGTTATGCATATTTAGAAAGAGGTTTGATTTTATTTGCCAAGTTTTCTGCCTAGTTGTTGCTGGATCTCCATTTGAAACTGTACACAGGAATGGTCCCCTCTTTGATATTGCACAAACATACCCTAGAAAACCCAGTTGTTTCCACAGGTACACACACAGTAATGGTTCTGCTTGGGAGCTACTCTTCACTATATCACCAGTGGGATTCACATCACCACTGCTATGGTCTACAGGACAATATATACACAAAGGACACATTTGTGACAACTGTTTGATATGTACAACACGTGTGTGTGAAGGGAGCTGCTGGCTGAGGCGGACATCTGTTACATGTGCAAGACAAATGACCCTTGAAGACAGTTTGAGGTTCTTGACTTCCATCTGTTTGACAAAATGGAAGCCCTTCCCTGATGAGAATGGTTCAGAAATGTTAACTTGTACTTTTGATTTTGCTTAAAATCTGCATTATGCATAAACCATAGTTGTGATTCCTTCACAGGGAGAGCAAGCAGGCAAGAAGAGCTTTACTAGTACTGATAACAATGCATTATTCTCACTGGTCTCATGTGATTCTTGAGCACAAATCATACTGATGAAAATAGTCTTAATAAGTGGAGAATTTGGTGGCAGTGACCTCTGTTCCTGTGACTGGACTGTGCACTCACCGAGGGCCTGACCCTAGGGGCAGCAGGGCCTGCAAGTGATTGCCAGGTACACAAGTGTGTGCGGTACATGGATCTAAAAACATTTCGGCAAAATTTTACATTTTTAACTGGTGATCTTTCTCAATGGCAGCTTGAGAGGTAAGAGTGGCAGCAGCCAGCCATCACTCTTAAAATATTGCTTTATCCCAATAGTGCCTGGCCGGCCCGCTCCCCTTGTAAGTGTTGATTCTGTGTGACAGGCACCCCAGCCCTGCAACTTCCCAGCCAGCCTCTCCCGACAGAGGTAATAAAATATTTCCTTAAGGAATCAGATCTAACCTAAGGGAATGTGACTTTTCATTTATTATTTGTGTTCCACACACAAGCACATCAGCACAATGTGCATGTGTGGAGTTTGAACATTATTTAGAATGCACCAATATGGTGTGTGTGTCAGCACTGAGTATTGGAAGCAACCCTTGGGGAACAAGTGAAGACTTCTCATACTACATAACTGGCTCTACCTACTCTATGTCGCAGCATGAGGCTAACTTTTTACACACCGTTTGTACTTTATCTATGTACAGTATTATAGATCAGAAATTCCTACGCACTACCTATGTACAGTTATTATGTACCATCTTTACTGCTGATCATGTACAAGTACCGTCATTAACCTTTACACAGTGATTGCTCATAGAAATATAATTTCTTTACTCTGAGACTTATAATCCTGAAGAGAAAGACAAAGACCTGCCAGCCTCCCAGCCTTCACTTTTCACTACTAAAGAGCTGAGCAATGATCAGCGTGCAGAACGTCTGGAAGATGATTGAGTCCAGGCCGGTGAAGTGGATCCAGTTGTCTTCGTCCATCCTCATGCACTTGCTGGACTCATACCTGGACACCGCCAGCTGCCGCTCAAACCCTTCCACCTTCCTCTTGAGGTCCACCTTGTTGCCCTTCAAGCTGTCCACCATTTCGTACATCATAGTTCTATTGTTGTTATTGCTGATGCTGCTGCTAAAGTTGTTGTTGTTGTTGTAATTGTTGAAGGTGGGTCTGAATCGGTGGTTGTTGTAGTTTATTATGGTGGAGCCCTGGCTATAGCCTGACCCCTTGCTGGAGGGCTCCGTCAGTATCAGGTGAGGCGGGTCAGTGGTCAGAATCTTGCTCTGGAGCCCGGAGGAGGAGGAGGAGGATGAGGAGGAGGGCGGAGAGAACTTGCCTGATGTGTCTGAGGAAGAGGAGAAACTTGAGTTGCCTGTACTTAAAAGAAAACTGTGACCCATTGAAAAATAACAATAATAAAAAATTGAAGAAAATTTCTAGTGTTGCAACTGACCAGAGAGAGAATGCAAAGAACAAGAAATTAATGAAAAGTTATATAGATTGAAAATTACAACAAAAATGAAAATATATTGCAACAAACAGGAAGGGAGTGCAGAAAACAAGATATCAAATAATGGCAAATAACTGGAGCTCGGCGCACCTTCACCGTAGGGTCTGTCCAGCCTCAAGATCTTTCTGCTGCTGGTGGAATCATTGGGTCTGTTTTTGAAGACTGTGGGCAGGTAGTCTGGGTGGTCAGGGTCTGGACTCGGCTTCCCTGGAAAAGAGAAATGTTGAAAATCTATATTACACACACTTCTAACCTTCCAACCTCCTGAAACACTATAGGAGAGATTTTCAAGATCAAAACAAGTGTGAAAATGGTGATATGTGTGTGTGGGGGGAGGAGGGAGAAAAGGAAGGAAAGAAAGGAAGAGAAATCATTAAGAACTATATTACACACACTTCTCCTAACCTTAAAATCTCTTAAAACACTATGTGAGAGATTTTCAATATATATCAAACCAAGTGTGAGAATAGCGATATGTGTGTGTGGTGGGAGGGGGGAGATTCTTAAAACACTATGGGAGAGATTTTCAATATATGTCAAACTGTGAGAACACACATTTCTCCTAACCTTAAAATCTCTTAAAACACTATGGGAGATTTTCAATATATATCAAACCAAGTGTGAGAATAGCGATATGTGTGTGTGGTGGGAGGGGGGAGAGTCTTAAAACACTATGGGAGAGATTTTCAATATATGTCAAACTGTGAGAACACACATTTCTCCTAACCTTAAAATCTCTTAAAACACTATGGGAGAGATTTTCAATATATGTCAAACTGTGAGAATAGCGATATGTGTGTGTGGGGGGAGGAGGGAGAAAAGGAAGGAAAAGAAAGGAAGAGAAATCATTAAAAACTATATTACACACACTTCTCCTAACCTTAAAATCTCTTAAAACACTATGGGAGAGATTTTCAATATATGTCAAACCAAGTGTGAGAATAGCAATATGTGTGTGTGGGGGGAGGGGGGAGAAAAAGGAAGGAAAGAAAGGAAGAGAAATCATTAAAAACTATATTACACACACTTCTCCTAACCTTAAAATCTCTTAAAACACTCTAGGAGAGATTTTCAATATATGTCAAACTGTGAGAATAGCGATATGTGTGTGTGGGGGGAGGGGGGAGGAAAGGAAGGAAAAGAAAGGAAGAGAAATCATTAAAAACTATATTACACACACTTCTCCTAACCTTAAAATCTCTTAAAACACTCTAGGAGAGATTTTCAATATATGTCAAACTGTGAGAATAGCGATATGTGTGTGTGGGGGGAGGGGGGAGAAAAAGGAAGGAAAGAAAGGAAGAGAAATCATTAAAAACTATATTACACACACTTCTTCTAACCTTAAAATCTCTTAAAACACTATGGGAGAGATTTTCAATATATGTCAAACTGTGAGAATAGCGATATGTGTGTGTGGGGGGAGGGGGGAGAAAAGGAAGGAAAGAAAGGAGGAGAAAGGAAGTGAAATCATGACCCTTCCCTTCCTGTCACGGGCCACACCCCCTTACAAGTAGAGGTGGGCCAGCAACCTAACCCCTTCAAGCGGTGACCTGACCCCTCCATACTTGGGGAACGCCCACTAATACCCCCCACACTGATGCCCCAAAACCCCAATAGCCCAAAACAGGATTAGGACACGTTCCATACCTGTCATGAAGTGCTCGGAGCAGAGGTACACGTATTTCCCTCCCGGCTGCCAGTCACTCCCATCGTGGTTGACCCTATTGAGAGCCTTGACCCACTTCCTCCACCTCTCAGGCTGCTTCTTCTTATTGGGGAAGATGCAGAAGGAAAGTTTCTTATGGGCCATCATGTTGTGGTTGGTACAGCCCACCGCGGCACAGTTCTTGGGCATTTTCTCGCCTTTACACGCGGTTTAGGGCACTACACGGGAGACAGGGTCGCTTTACGGGCTTGCTGGGGTTGTCAATGGCCTTGGTTGTGGGTTTAATGGTGTACTGAGAGCTTGTTTCACCTCCCTTCCGTTAGTTTATTAGGCAAGGGACACAGACGCCGCTTTCCCTCAATCCCGCTACACTTCTTCCTCTTCTTTTGACCTGTATCACCTCTTCCTCCTCCTCCTCCTCTTCTTTTGACCTGTATAGAGCTAGTTTGTATCTGTTATGGGTCCTCTTTCTCCTTTATTCTGCCTATTATTCACACACTAAGTTTACAATGGCGTTAGACTATTTATCTCTGCTATAATACACAATAAATTTGACATATCGCCTCTTCTTCCTCTTCTTCTTGTGACCTGTAAAGAGCTATTTTTTATGTGTTATGGGTTCTCTTCCTCCTCCTAATCCTCTTTTCTGCCTATAATGGGCGTAATCACTATAAATTACTATCATCATCATATTGTAACTACTATCACACCCACTTGTTATATAGCTTGCATGTTATTAATTAAGGGCATATGATTGATTGATTGATTGATAGTTTATTGTTGCAGGTAAACAACAAGGGAGGAGGAGAGAACATGCCCAACCCCCCCCAGGGACAGAGCGACATTATGGGTGAATTAAACTACTAATCAATATATATCACTATCAACATCATATTATAACTAGTATCACACCTACTATTCTGTTACTATTATTACTATTACTTGTCATTGCTATCTTTCTTTTTATTGTATACGGTTTACTATAAGGGCATATGGGTGAATTAAAACTACTAATCACTATGTATTAGCTTCATTATCATATTATAACTTTACTATTACACCTACTATTACTATTACTATTAGCTATTGTTACTATTACTATTATTGCTAGTATATATTCCTTAGGTGGCAACACTGGCATGGCTATCAGCTGGCAATGGCATCTCTCCTCGGACTCACAATCACATGACTTGACTAGATTCACATTTTTCCTCGTGCTTCTTACACCATTGCTTCCCCGGACTCCTCACACCACCTGGCTCCTTTATTAAACATCTAACTACCTGTTCACACCGTCACCTGGCCGCGGCAAGTCACCTGGAGCAGTTAAATAAGGTGAATATAAGTAGGAAAATCTCAGGTGACGTAGTTGGGTGTTTTGGTTAACAGGGGATTGACAGGTCATTATTTGACAAGGCTTTTATAGGTGTTTTGGGCCTTTCCTAGGGTAGTTTAGTGACCTTAGTGGTAGTTTGACCTTTCTTCTGTACCCTGAACCTAAGAAGCATACATTTGACAAGGCTTTCATAGGAGTTTTATGTATTTCCAGGGGTAGTTTTATGACCCAGCAGGTGGTTACGTGTATATTTCCAGGGGTAGTTTTATGACCCAGATGGTTACGTGTATGTATTTCCAGGGGTAGTTTTATGACCCAGGTGGTGGTTACGTGTATGTATTTCCAGGGGTAGTTTTATGACCCAGCAGGTGGCAACGTATGTATTTCCAGGGGTAGTTTTATGACCCAGGTGGTTACGTGTATGTATTTCCAGGGGTAGTTTTATGACCCAGCTGGTGGTTACGTGTATGTATTTCAAGGGGTAGTTTTATGACCCAGCAGGAGGTTAAGTATATGAATTATTGGCCATGTTTTTTGTTAGCCCAGAAAGCCAACCACTTCTTCAACAGCCCAGGCAAGCAGTAATCAGACAGGAAACGTGACATATACCAGTGACTCAGAGAAAGTGTGAAATGCCAGAGAATGTGATGTAATTTTGGCGGTTCCGTGGTGCAGTGGCTATCACGCCTACCTTCGAAACTTACCCTAGTGATGGTTGAGAGGCTACGGAGCTAAATAACTCATAAGGGTGCCTCTTCTCAGTGATTCTGCCTCCAGTTTGTCATACCTATTTTTGATAGAGTTCACGATGGGCCTCTCTACAACACTGGAGGGGAGATTGTTCCATTTGGTCACCGGTCTGGCATCGAAGAAATTCCTCCCCTTTGTCGTTCTGCAGGCTCGGGTTCACATCCCAGCCTGGCCACTCGGCTTATGACAATCACATACAACAGATAACAGTGGAGGCGGGCAACAGGACCTAGTTAGATCATTAGGAAACCCGTGGAACTTATTGTGAACCTTATTGGTGAGTTGTATTACACATTAAGAAATTGTCAGGTGGTTATGTAGCAATATTCCTGTGTTTTCTTTAGCTCAGTCAACCCAACCGCTCCTTCAACAGGTGATCAGAGAGGAAACGTGACATATACCAGAAAGAGCAAGGGTGAAATACCAGTGAGGAAATACCAGCAAGATGTCTGCGAAACCACCCCCTTACACACAGCTGCCACACCCACCTCCACCCCCACCCAGTAAGTCATAAAGTCTTTATTATATGCTTTTAGATAAGATTCACTGGTAAATATAAGTTTTATTGACGTATTGATATCTTGTTCGTGTATATTCACTTGTATCAACCGCCCCCACCCAGGAAGTCATAAAGTTTTTATTAATACATGTCATACAAGCCATCTCTGACCCCTTGCTTTGTATATGTAGTGTCATTAATCCATTTCCTCTCACCATTCCTAACCCATTCCCTCGTGCCCCCAGTGGGTCCTCCGCCCCCATACCAGCATCCTGCACCACCAACGGCCCCTATAGGGTTCACCACGGCCACAGTGTACCCCTCCAACACCGGCAGCACTACCATCATCACCTCTCAGCAACCCTCCTATGGCACCGTCCCCGTGGTGGTGAACCGCGCAGCTGATGTGATTGTGGTGGGCGGGTGTCCGGCCTGCAGGGTGAGTGACAGGCTGGTGGTGGTGTAGAGGTGTTTAGTTATGCCTTAGTTTTGTTATATACAGGTCTCTTTATATAGCACTCTTAGCATTGGTGTGGTGGAGAAATGTTTTAGTTATGCCATAGTTTTATCATATTTGTACAGGTAATGGGTTTTAGTATTGCCATAGTTTTGCTTCACCATTGCTTTTCCAAGAACTAAAGCCAATTGTAAAGCATAGGGTAGGTTATTTTTGTCTGAGATTGTAGTAACTGTTCAGGACTCCATAATAAACTTGGGTATTCACTTGTGTATCTGTGTAGAGGTTACATGTACTGAGTTCCCTTATCTTCCTCAGGTGGGCGTGCTCAGCGAGGACTTCACTCTGGCTGGCCTCTGCTGTGCCTTCTGGTTCTTCCCCATTGGTATCCTCTGCTGCCTGGCCATGAGAGAGCGGCGCTGTAGCAACTGTGGGGCCTGTTTCACCTAGGCTTGTGTCCCCACCCCCTGTCCTCCTCCTTCCATCCCAGGCTTGTGTCAAGGTGATATATGGTCTGGTTGTGGGCCCTCCTCCACCCCTCTTATGCCCCAGGTTATGTGTCGATTACAGGGCCTGTTTCACCTAGGCTTGTGTCCCTACCCCCTGTCCTCCTCCTTCCATCTCAGGCTTGTGTCAAGGTGATATATGGTCTGGTTGTGGGCCATTCCTCCATCCCTCTTGTGCTCCTGATTATATGTTGATTGCAGGGCCTCCATATAAAGTAAAGAAGCAGGGATGATCAAAATATATTAAAAGAGAATATATATGTGAAGTGCATAACCCAAGCTGGTAATAATGATTCTCCTTTGTGTTTTTTAAAGATGATTTCGATATATAATTAGGTTTGTAGTACTTTGGTGAATACACACACACACACACACACACACACACACACACACACACACACACACACACACACATTTATAAATACACATACACATCGTTTTTGCACAATGTTTTATAGGTGAGGTTGCACTTATGTTTCCTCCTTGCTTTTTCAGACACTGCTTTTTGGTCATAGTATTATTATTCCTTTAGTTATTGGGTTGAACAGGTGCTTGGCTCAACTCTAGTGGCGCACAGCTTGGGGACTTATTAGCAGTATAAGTGGTATAGTTTGCAATGCACTGAAAGGTATATATGATTTCCTTATTACCAGCGTCACGTAATCTTGAGAGAGGTAATACTGGACCACATAAGGCACCAGTGTATGTAAGGTTGTGGTGCTCTCAGAAAGGGATTAGAACCATTGCCTAAGTCTTGCCATCCCTCTGTATAGGCATGTTTTCTGTATAGGCATGGTTAGTGACTTGGTATACTTGCATCGCTTAACCCTGAGAGAAGTACGAAGGGTTAGGCCATGTATTGCACCACTGTCTGTAAGGTCTTGGTGTTCTCGGAAAGGGATTAGAACCATTGCTTAAGTCTTGCCATCCTTCTGTATAGGTATGGTTAGTGACTTGGTATACTAACATCACTTAACCCTGAGAGAAGTATGAAGGGTTAGACCACGTATTGCACCACTGCTTATAAGGGGTTTTGGTGTGCTCGGAAAGGGATTAGAATGACTCTTTAAGATTTGGGTATGCTCAGAAATGGATATGGAAGCTTGGTTTAATGAGTGGGATCAGAAAGGGATTAGACTCATTGCTTAAGTCTTGCCGTCCTTCTGTATAAGGTTAGAGGGTTTGGTATGCTCGGAAAGGGATTAGAATGACTCTTTAGATCTAGGTATGCCCATAAAGGGATTTGAACGCTTGTAATGAGTGGGATTAGAATGAGTAAGATCTTGGTGGGCTCAGAAGGGATTAGATTACGTTTGTTCAGAAAGGGATCAGAAAGCTTCGGTAATGCTCTCCTTTCATACAAGAACCTCTTTACATACATCAACCACCACCACCACCAATGCCTTACACTGACAACAGAAATGCATATCAAACTATTTGCCAGGGAGGATTGGTGTTATTATATTTTGTAATGTCGTAGTTAAGGTTATTTGTTGTGATATTCTCTGGGCATGTTGTACTCTTTATCTTGTGCATACTACAGTGTATATATCAGTGTCTTAATGTGGAGAAATTAGCAGGAAAGTATATCAGAGTGTAGATGCTATATGGTCTAGATTATATGAGAAGGTATAACTAGTGTGTAAGAGTATGTACGAGGTAATGCAACGTCCAGACACATTCCTATATGCTTAGTTGAGAATTGGTCTATGTCAAAGGTATTAATTCTTTAAGAGCACAGTGCTATGGGTAAAGGATCATTGGTTTCTCAGTTGTGTGTGTGAGGCACATTCATAGTTTCCTGTCAGTTTAGAAATGTTAAAGAGAGAGGAGAGACTTTATAATAATTTTTGCATCTTACTTCTTGCTCCGATACACGTCTCTTGACTTAACCCGTCTGCTGCGATAGGCACGGATTTCGCCTTCACTGGTAGCCTGGTATCATGCGTGTGCTCCCAGGTCTTTCTCTGCCTCTGTGGTGGATAGTGGAGTGTTTCCCATGTGGTATTGGTATGCTGGATATCCCCTCCCAAGGTGCAGGACTTTACATTTTTCTTCATTGAATTGTAGCAGCCACTTTTTGTTCCATTCCTGTATCTTGGTGATGTCTTCTTGTAGGAAATCCACAGTCAAGGGGTTCTTAAGGCAGAATAGTATATATATTGTTTAAGGCAGAAGTGTTTATATATTAATATGTTTATATTCACTTTCATTACATAAGGATTGGCATTACATATATATTTAGCAGTATCAGGATCGATGAAATATATTTAAAGGATGTTTGCATTTAATTCGTGCAGAAAAAAGTGATGATAAGCTTCCAAGGCTCTTGTGTCCTAAGTTGCAAGACATGATTAAAGTAAGTTTTATCGGCAGCACCAGCTTGATTTTCTATTAGTTTTATACTCAGAGCTTATTAGCAGCAGTTGTTAATAATTTTGTCTTGATTAAACATCATATTTTTCACAGTATTTTATTTTGCAGTATTAAAATGAGTGTTTGATGTGCCTTAGCTAGTAAAATGTCACACCACACGCACACATGATCACTAACACCTTATTTTCAAAGCGTATCGGCAGCAGATATTGATAATTTTGTCTTGATTAAACAACCTATTCTTCACAGTATACAGTCGTACCTCAAATAGTACGGTTTCCAATAGTTCGGTTTCGGCTTTATACGGATTGTCATAGAAGAACTTTTTTGGATTTTTAAATTTCCTGCTTGTCGGGAAATTTAAAAATCCTAAAAAAATCTTCTCTGAAAATCCACATAAAACCAAAACTGAACTATTGCAAACCGTATTATTTGAGGGACAACTGTATTATTTTTCTGGCAGTATTAGAATCTGTGATGTGCCGTGCCTGAAATGTAACATGTCACACCACATACATGATCACTAACACAAAGCTTATTGGCAGCCATTATTGATTTTTGTCACGATTAAACATTCTATTCTTCACAGTATTTAATTTTTCTAGCATTATTAGAATTGGCATGGCATGTTGGGTCAGGCACATGTCCCACCACATACATGATCACTAATGCCTTATGTTAATTTCTTATTGGCAGGAGTTACTGATTTTTGTTGCGATTAAACATCATATTCTTCACAGTACTTTATTTAGCAGTATTAGAATGGGTGTGGCATGTTAGGTCAGGCACATGTCATACTATACACATGATAACTAATGCCATGTTGTGCTAATTCTAACATGGGGAGCATAGCAGACTCCCTATTCAACCCGACATACGTACCAAAGAAGTCAGCATTATTAAATGGAACTTGTGCTAAGTGGTCTGTCTCTCTGTAGTGGGCAAGAGGATTGGTTTATGTGCTACCAGGTCTGCTGCGATTGGCATGGATTTCGCCTTCTCTGGTAGCCTGGTAACATGTACTCCCAGGTCTTTCTCTGCCTCTGTGGTGGATAGTGGAGTGTTTCCCATGTGGTATTGCTATGCTGGATATCCCCTCCCAAGGTGCAGGACTTTACATTTTTCTTCATTGAATTGTAGCAGCCTCTTTTTGTTCCACTCCTGTAGCTTGGTGATGTCTTCTTGTAGGAAATCCGCAGTCAAGGGGTTAAGCTATACTGTGGAATGTTTCCTTTGTGATGAGCTAAATTTGGTTTCTTGTAGTTATACTTATGATATTTTCCATTTGATTGTGATGCACTGATTCCTCCTGTGTTAGTTAGAAGAAGCAGGAAGCAGCTGAAGCCTTGAGTAAGGATGTGATGAAACTAAGGATTCTTTTGTTTATGATTTTAAGTTTTGTGGTTTTGTGGACTTTGATTCGACACACTGGTCACGTAAATTCTTCTTTCAACAGCAGCAGAAGTAGTAGAGATGTCATGTGGTTTTATATTTGATTCAACACACTGATAACTTTAATTCTTCTCTTCCAGTCGCAACATAAGAAGTAGGGTTGAGTTTTGTGGTTCTTTAGATTTGACACATTGACGACTTGAATTTTTCTCCTCTAACAGACACCAGAAAACATTGAATAGAAAGACAGGAATAAGGAAAAAAGAACCACCTATACTATACTATAAGCTTCTACTCTAGGAAGGAAGGAAGGAGGGAAAGGGTACAGGAATATGTTAGAAGCTAAGCTCAGATATTTCAAAGGATGGTTCTGTAGATTTTGATAACACACACACTGATTGATTTCTCCTCTTCCAACAGATGCCAGAAAACATTGAATAGAAAGACAAGAATAGGGAAGAAGAACCACCTATACTATAAGCTTACTCTAGGAAGGAAGGAAGGAAAGGGTGCAGGAATATGTTAGAAGCTCAGATATTTCCAAGGTTAGTATAGTAGCTTGAACATTGATTTTTTTACACAGATTTTCGTTTTGGTTAACGAGTGTTTTGGTGTGCGAGCAAAATTCTCGAACGAATTAAACACGTAAATCGAGGCTTGACTGTATATCTATTTTACCGTCAAATGTTGAAGTTTTATATAGCTTATGAATACTATATGGACGGTGAGGTTAATATATATCATAAACGAAGCATATATATATATCGAAAGTATATTTTATGGAGGTCTATTGCATGTTGAACTGTTGATAAAGCTATGTGATATATAGATTATAGTAGTACCAGTGTTATGTGATTGATTCCCCAGTACAGTGTGTGGAGACTAGAGGAATTCTGAATGGGTGGTAACATCAGTCATCTCAGTCTTTTCAATAATACCAATACTAGTTTCTTTGCAAAGGGGAAGGCTCTGTAGCACCATATGATTCCCTAGTACAGTGTGTGGAGACTAGAGGAATTCTGAATGGGTGGCAACATCAGTCCATCAGGCATCTCGGTCATTTCGATAATACCAATACTAGTTTCTTTGCAAAGGGGAAGGCTCTGTAGCACCATATGATTCCCTAGTACAGTGTGTGGAGACTAGAGGAATTCTGAATGGTTGGTAACATCAGTCCATCAGGCATCTCGGTCATTTCGATAATACCAATACTAGTTTCTTTGCAAAGGGAAAGAAACGAAGTGCTATCTATGAAATGTTCCCAATAAACTGTTGATGAATTTACCTCACAGCCTTATTATTCCTTTTCCCAGAGATGGACACTTGCCACATAGGTCAATTCTAAGTTATTTTGTCCATTTATTTTTTTATTTATACTGACACAAGGAGATCGCTCACTTGTTTTTGTCCCTTCATTATAATATGCAAAGTATGGGATCCTTGCTGAAGAAGAACCATTGGATGTGAACCTCAAATAAACCTACAGTGATTTAACCCGTCTGCTGCGATTGGCACGGATTTCACCTTCACTGGTAGCCTGATAACATGTACTCCTGTATCTTTTTGTCTCTGTGGTAGATAGTGGAGTGTTTCCCATGTGGTATTGGTATGCTGGATATCCCCTCCCAAGGTGCAGGACCACATTTTTCTTCATTGAATTGTAGCAGCCACTTTTTGTTCCATTCCCTTAGCTTGGTGATGTCTTCTTGTAGGAAATCTGCAGTCAAGGGGTTAAGCCAGTGTTCAATTCTTTGCAGCAGATGCCATACCAGAAGGGTGTTGTTGCAAGGCTAATACAGGATAACCCAGCAGAGTAGAGATGCTGGTGGTTATATCTTCTGCTTCAATATTGGTAGGTGGCTCTTGTGTTTAGAAAGTTCTTTTCCTTTGCTATATAGAAAGACAAACACACTCTAGAGAAGATCAATTACTGTTGTCTTCCATGTACTCTACTGTGTGTTCTTATATGTAGCCCTTAACTTACACAATGGTTGATGGAGGAGGCTTTCTCAGTAGACTTAGAACAGATTAAGAAAGTGCCCCTCCTTTGCTACATAGAAAGACTAACACACTCTAGAGAAGATCAATTACTGGTGTCTTCCATGTACTCTGTGCTCTTATATATAGCCCTTAACTTTCACAATAATAGATGGAAGAGGCATTCTCAATAGTCTTGGAACGGTTTAAGAAAGTGCCCCTCCTTTGCTATATAGAAAGCCAAACACACTAAGAGAAGATCAAGTTTTGATGTCTTCCATGTACTCTACTGTGTGTTCTAATAAATAGCCCTTAACTTACACAATGATAGATGGAAGAGGCTTTTTCAGTAGTCTTAGAACAGTTTAGTAAGATGTTGGTCCATACTGTTAACCATGTAGCAGCGACGGGCCAAATTTGTGGCTTTACAATGTACCAGCGACGGGCCAAACTCTTGCCATGAAATAAACCCCCAAAATAGATGATTCATAAACTGATCACAAATGCATTGAAATATATTATGAAATGGTCTGCGTGAATGATGTTTTTTTCTCATCTTTCTCGCTTAGAGGGGCCTTTAAGAAACATGATCCCTGCAGCTACCAGGTTAATATAGTTTTAAGGCACTGAAAGGCAGCATCAGAGTCTTGATGTGACAGTCAACCAGTGGCAAATATCAGAACCATGTGAATTACTGTGATCCAGAGAATGATAATAGGCTAGGTACATACATTACCCCTGATAGCACCATACCCATCAGCGCTAGAAAGATGCCTTGGTAAAATATTAATGGGGTACCTTCATACTTCTCCCCTTGCAGTACCATACCCATTGAAACTATAGGTGGACTTAAGACACAGGGAGAGGGCTTTGTTGTATACCATCTGACTCCGCTATCCTTTCCTTCCCTCTCATTCCCTTACTCCCTTCAATATAACCTGACAACACTAACACAACACTGACTTGACACCATAAGATCTCTACTGCTCTCTGGTCAAGCTATCCTCAATGCAGTAGCTACACACCTTAATGCTTATAGTCTGTCATTACATATATATCACCATAGGGAAGGGAGGATAAAAAAATGACATAGGACTTCAAAGACAGACATGTATTTCAAAGTGACTTGTTGGCAGCACTGGAATAGAGGAACCGTCTGAAGTGCGCGCTTTGACATTTTTACATTATAATTGAATAGACGACTTAGCGACACGAAAAAGTAAATAATTAGAATAAAAATGATTGTATAAAAGTAGGAAAATAATGTGAGTGTATGGAAGACGTTGTTCATTGCCGTAAAAAAGAAAAAAAAGAAAATTAAATAAAAAATAAGATGGGAAGATAATGAAGAAAGAGAGAAAGAAGGGAAAATAACATAGGCATACACAAAGGAAGTTATTCATAGCAGTATATATATAAAAAAAAACAAAGAAAATTACATGAAAGAGAGTACAGTTTGATAATGATAAGTACAGTAATAATATCATAGGTTCACACACACACACACACACACACACACACACACTGTAATGATCCTTTGGCACTGCTGCATCTGTATGTGTGTGTGTGTGTGTATGTGTGTGTGTACGTGTGTGTGTGTGTGTGTGTGTTTACCTTCTCTTCTGTGATTAGTAAACTGTCTATCTATCTATCTATCTCTATCTATCTACGTGTGTGTGTGTGTGTGTGTAGATACCTTTTCTTTCTTCTGTGATTCGTAAACTGTTTATCTATCTATCTATATGTGTGTGTGTGTGTGTGTGTGTGTGTTGGTTGAGGCACAGGGCTTCAGGGCAGTTTATTTACATTCATTCTTGACTAATAAGGTTTCAAATCAGGTCGGTCGCTGGCTCCCGAAGACTTGGAACCTCCGTCGCTGTCTGCTGAAAGAGAGAGAGAGATTGATTAATATATACATTGTTGTTGTTGCCAGATAAAGTAATGCACTAAAGGAATGAGAAATAAGGTGCCTGATATCCTAATCCCAAGGCAGTATGATAGAGTACATGGATGGTATCAGTATTCAAACTATGCCAACAACCTGACACATAAAGTAATGGACTGAAGGAAGGAGAAATAAGGTGCTTGATATCCTAATCCCAAGGCAGTATGATAGAGTACATGGATGGTATCAGTATTCAAACTATACCAACAACCTGACATATAAAGTAATGCACTGAAGGAAGGAGAAATAAGGTGCCTGATATCCTAACCCCAAGGCAGTATGACAGTACATGGATGGTATCAGTGTATTAAAATTAGATGGATAACCTGATTCAATGTTATAGAATGTGGAGGTAGCGTATTTAGACTGCGTTACTGCAAGAAAACTCAAGAACTGTTCCTATCTTGCCCCAGAACCCTCAGCTATGCACAACATCTCTCACCAGAAAAACATGAACCACGTCAGGAAATCGTTGGTTGGGTGAAGCCGTAAATTGTCCCTATTATTTCAAGAGAAGGGTAATAGGACACCTCTCTTCCCGAAATTGACCTCTCTTTCGGCCACCTCTTTTG
>NC_066520.1:23920433-23932933 GCF_024679095.1 Eriocheir sinensis | reverse complement strand
CACTACCACCGCCACCACCATCACCACCACCACCAGCACCACCAAGACCACCACCACCAAGACCACTACCACCACCATCACCCCGACCACCACCAGCGTCTCCCTTTCCAGCATCATCACCACCTGTTTCCTTCTCTCTCTCTCTCTCTCTCTCTCTCTCTCTCTCTCTCTCTCTCTCTCTCTCTCTCTCTCTCTCTCTTTCTCCGGATATGCGTGTCTGTCATGTTAATTTTGAGAGAGAGAGAGAGAGAGAGAGAAGGGGGACACACACACACACACACACACTCTTTGGGTCTGTCTACTCGGTGATTTGTTGAGCTCCTCCTCCTCCTCCTCCTCCTCCTCCTCCTCCTCCTCCTCCTCCTCTTACATTTTAACTCCTAAATTCGTCCATTCACCAGACCAAAAAACTTGTATACCCATATTTTGACCTCCTCCTCCTCCTCCTCCTCCTCCTCCTCCTCTTCCTCCTCCTCCTCTTCCTCCTCCTCCTCCTCCTCTTACCTACGTCGTTTTTAATGTTAACTATTTATCGCTCCTCTTTGACAACCTTTGTGTGATATAGGCTTGTTTTCTCTCTCTCTCTCTCTCTCTCTCTCTCTCTCTCTCTCTCTCTCTCTCTCTCTCTCTCTCTCTCTCTCTCTCTCTCTCTCTCGTCTTCGTCTGTCAGTTCCTTCTCCTCCTCCTTCTTCTTCTTCTTCTTCTTCTTCTTCTTCTTGATGTTGTTTTATATTTGTCTTCCTTTTCTTTATGCCTCCTCCTCCTCCTCTTCTTTCTTCTTTCTATTCCTCTCTTCCTCTTCCTTGTTCTTCCTTCTCCTTCTTCTTCTCTCTCCTCTTCCTCCTCCTCGCTTTAGTACTTTTTATTTTCCTACGTTTCCTTTATTTCTCTTCCTCTTCTTCATCTTCATCTTCCTCTTCCTCCTCCTCCTTTTTCTTATCATCTTACTGACCTTTTTTTTCTTCTCCTCTTTGGTCTTCTATACCTTACCTCTGTTGTCTTTATCCTCCTCCTCCTCCTCCTCCTCCTCCTCCTCCTCTTTGTTCTCCTTTACCCACCTACATGGTCATTCAATCGGGTGGTCAAGGATATGGGAGGGACAAAACTGGACACACACACACACACACAAAAAACACACACACACACACACACACACACACACACACACACACGCCCTTATAGTCCAAATTTTCAATCCTTTCTTTCTTTCTTTCTTTCTCTTCCTTCCTTTATTCCTTGGTTCGATAGCTCTTGTTACACACACACACACACACACACACACACACACACACACACACGTACGAACTATATATAAAGATAATTTGCAGAAGGTTGTCGTGGTTTTGCTTCTTCAATAGTTCAAACACACACACACACACACACACACACACACACGTACAATATTGAAACCAGTATTTGCTAGGTTGTCAAAGTGCTGGTTAAGCTTCTAGTTCATTTTCTAACTCTCTCCTCTCCTGTCTTTCCTTCCTTTCTATTCTTCTACATATTATCTTTCCTCCCCTCCTTTCCATCTATTAATCCTACTCCCTTCCCTTCCCTCCTTTCCCTTCCTTCTCTCCCGCTGTCGGCTCTTACAATCACTATTACCAAAGACCACAAAGGAGATTAGTCGGGTTCTCACGAGTGCTTTTTTACGTTCATGGTGCAGAAGCCTTGTCGAACTACCACCATGCTCATAAAACAACCCACAGTGGAGATATCAACGCCACAACAGCCTATTAATAACGTATATACAACTAACACAAGATTGTCATAGTGGTGGTTTTGCTTCTGTATCGACACTACGCTGGCTTTTATTACACACATAGAGTCACGTATAGGTTGCTAATGGAAGGTTGCTAGGTTGTGTTGGTAACGATGATGGTGATGTTGTTTCGGGTTCTGAGTAAAGGTTCTTAGAGGGGACATAATACCACCTCTTAGAACTCTACCTCATAACGTCTTGAAGCTTTAGTAGAGTCACTCAACCTCACATAACGTTTTAGTATATAGAGGCAGGCAAGATTATCATAGGGGACAGAATACCTCCTTTTAGAACTCCACCTCATAACGTTTTGAAGCTTTAGTAGAGTCACTCAACCTCACATATCGTTTTAGTATATAGAGACAGGCAAGATTATCATAGGGGACAGAATACCACCTCTTAGAACTCTACCTCATAACGTCTTGAAGCTTTAGTAGTCACTCAACCTCACATAACGTTTTAGTATATAGAGGCAGGCAAGATTATCATAGGGGACAGAATACCTCCTTTTAAAACTCCACCTTATAATGGCTTAACCTTCAATAGAGTCACTCAACCTCACAGTATCCTTCCTCATAACGTTTTAGTATATAGAGTCAGTCAAGGTTATTATAGGGGGTAAATACCATCTTTTCCACCTCCACCTCGTTAGTACTTCTCTGGGTAGCCTTGAAGGACAGGTGGGCAGCAAAGGTGTGTAGGAGAGCTTGTACCCCAGACAGTACTTGGGGACCTTGAAAAAGTGTCTCCTTTATCCTTAAGACGACCTTCCCTTCCCTTCTAACCCTGTTTTTTCTTCTTCTCCCTTTTACGTTCCTCTCCTTCCTTACCTCCCTCTTTCCTTCTCCTTTTTCTCTATGTTATACGCAGGAGGTGATCGGCCTGTACCCTAAACAGAAGTACTTGAAATTGCTGAAATTGACCTCTCTTTTGATTTTTTTTTAGGAGCAGCGAGTAGCGGGCTTTTTTTTGTTATTGTTTCCTTTTATTGTGTCCTTGAGCTGCCTCCTTTGTTGTAAAAAAAAAAAAAACTTTGTTGCCTTGAAAAATGAGTGTCCCTTTGGCCTTAAGACGGCTCTCCTTTCTTTTACCTAGAGGCCTTGAAAAACAAAAAAGAAATGTTCCCTTTATCCTTAAGACGCTCCTTTATCTCTTTCCTCTTTCCTTTCCCCTTCCATTCTTATAATTCCCTTCTCCTCTTCCTCTTCCTCTTTTTCTTCTCTTTCTCCATCATTCCCTTCTTTCGTTCATCTTTCTCTCCTCCCCTTCCTTCCTTCCCTTCCTTCTCTCCTCCTCTTCCCTATCCTATCGTCAAGGAGCCTCGCCTTAGAGCCTAGAGAGCAAAGTCCTATGAAGGAATCTCATTGAACGACCTTGACGGGTTACTGGAGGAGGAGGAGGAGGAGGAGGAGGAGAGGAGGAGAGTTAGGGCAGAAAGGAAGGATGAGGTCAGAGGAAGATGTAAAGAGGAGAGGAAGAAGAGGAAGAGGAGGTAGAGAGAGAAGAGGAAGAGACAGCAGAGAGAGAAAAAAAGAGTGAGGGAGAATTGGATAAAGAGGAAGAGGAAGAGGAAGAAGAGAAGAAGGAAGAAGAAGACTAAAGGGATTAGAAGAGAGAAAGAGAAAGAGAGGAAAAAGAAGAGGAAGAAAAAAAAGTAGAAAAAGAGGAGGAGGAGGAGAATAAAAAATGATTACCAGAGAGAGAGAGAGAGAGAGAGAGAGAGAGAGCAACTGGTCTTGATCCTCAAATGTCTCGAAGGTGAGGGAGTTTTTTACCTCATAAGGGAGGGAGGGAGGGAGGGAGAGAAAGAGGGGGGGTCGGGTGCGTGGGTCTATGTGTGTGTGTGTGTGTGTGTGTGTGTGTGTGTGTTAGTAATTCCTTCTCTTCCTCTTTAGTCTCTCTCTCTCTCTCTCTCTCTCTCTCTCTCTCTCTCTCTCTCTCTCTCTCTCTCTCTCTCTCTCTCTCGGCCTCGGTAAAAAAATCCTTCTAAAAATAAATATTAACCAATAAACTAACACACACACTTTCTCCTCTTAGTTAATGACCTCATCTCTCTCTCTCTCTCTCTCTCTCTCTCTCTCTCTCTCTCTCTCTCTCTCTCTCTCTCTCTCTCTCTCTCTCTCTCTCTCTCTCTCTCTCTCTCTCTCTCTCTCTCTCTCTCTCTATGGGTGAAAGTTTATGTTCCTAATTATTGACTAAGGTTAAAGGCCCGTCTTCTTCTTCTTCTTCTTCTTCTTCTTCTTCTTCTTCTTCTTTTTCTTCTTCGTCTTCTTCTTTTTCTTCTTTTTTTTATTTTTCTTTTTCTTCTCCTTCTTCTTCTTTTTCTTCTTTTTCTCCTTCTTCTTCTTTTTCTTTTTCTCTTCTTCTTCTTCTTCTTCTTCTTTTTCTATTTCTTTTTCTATTTCTTCTTCTTCTTCTTCTTCTTCTTCTTTTCTTCTTTTTCTTATTCTTTTACATAACGCATCCTCCACTTTCCCTTTCTCCTCCTCCTCCTCCTCCTCCACATCTCATTATTATTATTATTATCATTACTGAGAGAGAGAGAGAGAGAGAGAGAGAGAGAGAGAGAGAGAGAGAGAGACCACCACGGGCTTTGGCATGTAAATATAATGGACTTCGGGCTTCGAACAAGAGGCTTCGAGGCTTTCTAAGAGGTCGTGAGATAGGGCTGAAAAGGAGGAGGAGGAGGAGGAGGAAGAGGAGGAGGAGGAGGAGAAAACGAAATAAAACATGGACAGGTGTTTGTGTATGCGTGTGTGTGTGTGTGCGTGTGTGTGTGTGTGTGTGTGTAAAAAAGAAAGGCATATTTTTCCTTACTGATCAAAAAGAGGAAGAGGAAGAAGAGGAGAAGGAGGAAGAAGGAAGGGAGAGCAAGAGAGGGAGAGAGAGAAGGAAGGAAGTAAGGAGAGAAGGGAGGAAGGTAGTAATAGTAGTAATAGTAGTAGTAGTAGTAGTAGTAGTAGTAGTAGTAGTAGTAGTAGTAGTAGTAGTAAAAAAGGAAAAAAAAAGAGAACGTAGAAGGAAGAGGAGAAGGAAGGAGAAAAAAGGAAGGGGATAACAATTAGGTCATCGTCATCAATGTCATCATCAGGAGTACCGAAGCGACTGGTACTACGGGGACGAGAGAGAGTGTGTGTCTGTCTGTCTGTGTGTGTGTGCGTGTGTTAGTCTGCATGAATGAATGAATGAAGGAAGGAATCTCTCTCTCTCTCTCTCTCTCTCTCTCTCTCTCTCTCTCTCTCTCTCTCTCTCTCTCTCTCTCTCTCTCTCTCTATCTCTCGTAGTAGTAGTAGTAGTAGTAGTAGTTATAGAAAGCGCCTTGCCCTATATATAACAAGTGTGTCTGTCTGCTTACACATTCCATAACCCTTTACTGCTGACGTGAGGGGAAGAACGAGTAGGAGGAGGAGGAGGAGGAGAAGGAAGAGGAGAGCTTATGGTGGAGAAAGAGAAAACTATGAATGGAGAGAAAGAAGGAAGAAAGAGGGAGAATAGGAGGAGAAGGAGGAGGAGGGTGGAAAAGGCGTTAGAGAAAAATAAGATAAACAGATAGATAGATTTAAAGATTGAGATAGAGAGAGAAATCCCAAACGGTCACCCATCCATGGCTTGAGTCACACTTACTAACAGTCACTTACCCGAGGACGACTTGAGGTAGTTCTCGAAGTGGACGGGGTAGAGCCTGACGGAGGGCGAGCCGGGCTGGTACACGAACTGGCGGGGCTCTGGGTCTATGGGCATGGCTCTGGTCACGCCCGCAAGAACCACCACCACCACCACCGTCACTGTTGATATCTATAAGAGAGAGAGAGAGAGAATGGATGCGATGTATATATGTAGAGATGCTATATACCCTTACCAAACCCTTACTAGACCCTCACTATACCTTACCAAACCCTTACTATACCTTACTAAACCCTCATTATACCTTACTAAACCCTTACTAAACCTTACTAGACCTTACCAGTTACTGCCACCACTGCTACTGTTGATATCTATACTATAAGAGAGAGAAAGAGTGGATGCGATGTTTATATGTGAAGATGCTAATACCCTTACCAAACCCTTACTAAACCCTTACTATACCTTACTAAACCCTCACTAGACCTTACCAAACCCTTACTAGACCTTACCACCACCACCACCGCCACTGTTGATATCTATAAGAGAGAGAAAGAATGGACGTGATGTTTATATGTAAAGATGCTAATACCCTCACCAAATCCTTACTAAACCCTTACTATACCTTACTAAACCCTCACTAGACCTCACCAAACCCTTACTTGACCTTACTTTATGGTTTCCTCTGCACCATGAACGTGAAAATTTTAGAAACTCCGCTCATGAGAACTCGACTGATCTCCTCTGTAGCCTTTGAAATTAGTTGTTGAATGGTGTATTTGAGCAGTAGGTTAGATTAGGTTAGTTAGATAAGTTAGTTAGTTAGTTAGTTAGACAGTTAGGTTAGTATATCGGGTTAGCTAGTTAGTTATTGGTATGGTAGGGCACACTAACCAGCAGGGTGACAGAAATAGCGGATCAGCTTTGCATATGCGGAAATATATTTAGATTTGTCACTTCGAGGACAGAGAGGTGTGTCCCGTTCCTCCCCCCCCCCCTTCTCTCTCTCTCTCTCTCTCTCTCTCTCTCTCTCTCTCTCTCTCTCTCTCTCTCTCTCTCTCTCTCTCGTGACCTGAATATTTTATGCTTCGAATTACGTTCAAGCTTCGGGGGAAACCTTGGCTCATCTCTCTCTCTCTCTCTCTCTCTCTCTCTCTCTCTCTCTCTCTCTCTCTCTCTCTCTCTCTCTCTCTCTCTCTCTCTCTCTCTCTCTCTCTCTCTCTCTCTCTCTCTCTCTCTCTCTCTCTCTCTCTCTCATTTCATAGCTTAAGGGAAAATACAATGGACAGTGTGTGTGTGTGTGTGTGTGTGTGTGTGTGATTTCCTGGCCCGAGGTGGGAGGTTATAGAGAGAGAGAGAGAGAAGAAGAATCGTTCGTTATCAGCTCTCTTTCATCTCTCTCTCTCTCTCTCTCTCTCTCTCTCTCTCTCTCTCTCTCTCTCTCTCTCTCTCTCTCTCTCTCTCATCCTCATTTTACTTATCAAAACACACACACACACACACACACACACACACACACACACACACACACACACGATGTCTATTGCTATATATATATATATTTTTTGTGTGTTTGTTAGTTTGTCGGTTAACCAGACCTCGAGCGTGAGAGAGAGAGAGAGAGAGAGAGAGAGAGAGAGAGAGAGAGAGAGCCGGATCGAGGTAATTGCGCGGTTGGTCGCTGTGTAATTTCTGTTCATTTTCTCTCATTTTTGTCTTTTATCATTGTCATTTTTTCTTCCTTTCTTCTTCTTCTTCTTCTTCTTCCTTTCCTCTTCTTCCTTTTTGGGTGATTTGCGTGACACTTTTTCGCTCTTCCTTCCTTCCTTCCTCCCTTCCTTCCTTCCTTCCTTCCTTTCCTTCCTTCCTTCCTTTCTTTCTTTCTTTCCTTCTTTCTTTCTTTCTTCCTTCCTTCCTTCCTTCTCTATATTTCTTTCCTTCTTTCTTCCTTTCTTCCTCCTTTCCTTCCTTTCTTTCTTTCTTTCTTTCTTCCTTCCATCCTTCCTTCCTTCCTTCCTTCCTTCCTTCCTTCCTTCTCTCTGTTTCTTTCTGTCTATCTATTTATCTATCTATCTATACATACATACATACATACACATAAAAAAAGTTAATGAATGAGGAACTTGAAAACTCTCTCTCTCTCTCTCTCTCTCTCTCTCTCTCTCTCTCTCTCTCTCTCTCTCTCTCTCTCTCTCTCTCTCTCTCTCTCTCTCTCTCTCTCTCTAGCTTTTTCTTTTTTGTGATGCAACGCACATAGGAATACACACACACACACACACACACACACACACACACACGGTGGTAGGCTTTCTCTTTATCCCTTCCCTTCCCTTCCCTTCCCTTCCTTTCCCTTCCCTTCGCTTCCTTTCTCTTCCCATTCCCTTCCCTTCCCATTCCCTTCCCTTCCCTTCCCTTCCCTACCATTCCCTTCCCCTTCCTTCTCTTCCTTTCCTTCCCCTTCCGCGTGTGTGTGTGTGTGTGTGTCCATTCTCAAGACTTTCACTGCATTACGTATCCTGGGTGATGTCCCCACCCCTCTCTCTCTCTCTCTCTCTCTCTCTCTCTCTCTCTCTCTCTCTCTCTCTGTAAAGCCACACCTCTAAACGGGCCACTCCCTCCTCCTCCTCCTCCTCCTCCTCTGTCTTCCTGTTACACCCTCATTACCTTCATTCCTCCCTCTCTTCCTCCTTCTCTCTCTCTCTCTCTCTCTCTCTCTCTCTCTCTCTCTCTCTCTCTCTCTCTCTCTCTCTCTCTCTCTCTCTCTCTCTCTCTCTCTCTCTCTCTCTCTCTCTCTCTCTCTCTCTCTCTCTCTCTCAGATCATTCATCCCAAGCTTCTCATCTCCACCCCAGCCTCCGAAGTTTGTGTGTGCGTGCGTAGTGTGTGTGTGTGTGTGTGTGTGTGTGTGTGGTGATGGTAGTGGTGGCGTTAAGTAATAGTGTGTGTGTGTGTGTGTGTGTGTGTTAGGGATGGAGTATTCGTATTCGGTATTCGTATTCGAATACCGTATTTGAGTGTATTCGTATTCGGATAATTATTATTGATATAAATCAAAGTATTATAATTCGTATTCGAACACAATGGAAAAGTCTTCGTATTCTGCGAATAATCTGACGAATACTTCAAAATTTATGATGATAAATACCATCCGGTGTTCCTTACAACTCCAGCCTCCCGGCGGACGTGTGATGGTCATGTACAGTACAGGTTCACGAGCTCGTGTTACTGTTGCATAACTTTACAACACTGCTATACTGGCTATACCCGGTTACGCTGAGAAAGTTTTTTTTCATTAAAAAGTAGTCATGAATGTATCCATGAATACTCTCAAGAAGTATTTGTATTTCTATTCAAATTAAAACCATTTCACTGTATTAGAATTCGCATTCGTTTTCGTTAGAATTTGAAATGTTCGTACTCGAAAACTAACTCCGTTATTCACTCCGTCCCTGATGTATGTATGTATGTATGTATGTATGTATGTATGTATGTAAGCCAGTAACAAACATACCTATTTCCTGAACCTGTGTGTGTGTGTGTGTGTGTGTGTGTGTGTGTGTGTGTGTGTGTGTGTGTGTGTGTGTGTGTGTGCCCCGTAGCATCAAAGCCTTTCACTTCGGGTCCTTGAAAGTCCATCTTTTTAACCCCTAATTGATGGTATGAGAGAGAGAGAGAGTCATCCGATACCTATACGTTCACTTTCCTCCCAGGACTTGTTTGTTAGTTTGTTTATTCATTATTATTATTATTATTATTATTATTATTATTATTATTATTATTATTATTATTATTGTCGTTGTTTTTGTTGTCGTTTATTATCCTGAAACACACACACACACACACACACACACACACACACACACACACACACACTCACACACACAGTTTTTTCCCTATTTCATCAGTTCCGGAAATTCGTGTAAGTAGAATCACCTCGGGTTTCTTAGATGAATCATACTACTACTACTACTACTACTACTACTACTACTACTACTACTACTACTACTACTACTACTACTACTTCTACTACTACTACTACTACTACTACTACTACTACTACTACTACTACTACTACTACTACTACTACTACTACTACTACTACTACTACTACTACTACTACTACTACTGCTGCTACTACTACTACTACTACTACTACTACTACTACTACTACTACTACTACTACTACTACTACTACTACTACTACTACTACTACTACTACTACTACTACTACTACTACTACTACAAGCTGATTGGAATGCTAAGTTATTTTCTTCTCTTTTTCTTCCTTTTCTTATTCGTATTTCAGTAATTATAGTCTTCTTGTTCTTCTTCTTCTTTTCTTCTTCTTCTTCTTCTTCTTCTTCTTCTTCTTCGTCTTGTTTTCTTTGCGGTTTAAGTTAATCAATCTTAGTCTTGTCTCTTCTTTTCTTCCTCCTCTTCTTCTTTTTCTTCTTCTTCTTTATTGCGTTTTCTAATACTTCAATGTCAGCTTTGTGTCTACTCTTTCTTCTTCTTCTTCTTCTTCTTCCTTTACTTCGTCTGTCTCTCTCAACCAGGAAACAGCCTTCAATATATTTACCTAACCTTATTTTTATCAATTTATATATATTTTTTACCTTAACATTCCACTAACTAACTAACTAATCCGTATTACTTTCTTTTAGCTACTTACTACACATTCTTCATCATTGCAAGTTAATCATTTTTTCACTTTCTTTCCTTCTCTCTATTCGGGAAAGTTACCACGAGTGTCTTAATAATTTCAATACTGCACTAAGTAATTATCCAGCCATCTCAGCATTCCACTTACTAACTCGCTAATTAACTATACTCACCTTTTATTCTTCGTCATGGCGACTCAATTCTTCTTTACTCTCTTTTCGTGTATGTGAGAACGTTTCCGAGTCTATATGGTTGGTAGTGATCGACGTTTTCAGGTCTCACATGAACGTTTTTCAGAGGCCGAAAAGATCACTTGGGTTCTAATGAGTGTTTTTTGAGGCTCATGACACAGAAGAAAGGTCAATCTACCACCAAGGCCGTAAAACTACCTCTGAAAATGCCCCCAAAACTCCTACGAAAGCCATGGAATATAGTCTCAATGGGAACCCGATACGTTTAAGACTATGGAGCTATATCTGCAACACTTCACTAAATTATTAACCAACCAATCCAGTCACTAGCTAACTACTGCAGATACTCACCATGTTGTTTTTTCCCATTGCGAGTCACTCCTTCCTTTTTCACTCGCTGTCCCGCTGGTAATGTGTCCAGAGATTCTTTCTATCTTCAGCACTTCACTAAATGACCAACCCAGTTCAACCCAGTCACTAATTAACTTCTATAGATACTCACCATGTTGTTCTTCCCCATGGCGAGACACTTCCTTTTTTTCACTCGCTGTCCTGTTCGTAATGTGTCCAGAGACTCTTTCTATCTTCAGCACTTCACTAATGACCAACCCAGCTCTAGCCAGTCACTAACTAATTATTATAGATACTCACCATGTTGTTCTTCCCCATGGCGAGACACTTCTTCCTTTTTTCACTTGCTGTCCCGCTGGTAATGTGTCCAGAGACTCTTTCTATCTTCACCACTTCACTAAACGATCAACTCAGTTCAAGCCAGTCACTCCCACACGAGACTTCACAACCGTTCACTTCCACCGTCACTTCTGGAATGCGAAGCTCACCGTCACACCGCCGGCTCTTATATAACCTCGCCTATCCCCACTACCACTGCTACCACCTCCACCTGTAGCACCACCATCACCACCAGCGGCTACCTTCCTACCTTCCTTTCCTTTAATGTTTGTTTTGAGTTGCTAGGTGTTGCTTGGTTGTTGTTTTTTGTGTTGGTAATAGTGTTGTGTATTTTTTTTTTTTTTTTAGGTTCTTCGACGGTGTGTGTGTGTGTGTGTGTGTGTGTGTGTGTGTTTCTTTTTTTTATGTATTTCATCTTTTGTTTATTTTCTAGTGGAAGGTCAGGTCAAGTTAGGTCAGGTTAGGTCAATTACGTTAGGTCAGGTTAGGCTAGATTAGCTTGTTTTTCTTCTTCTTGTTCTTCTTCTCCTTCTTGTTCTTTTTCTTCTTCTTCCTCTTCCTCTTCTTCTTCTAACCGGTTTCCCCGTTCATCAGGTTCTTGCTCTCATCCTAACCATCTTCATCTCGTTCAGGAAGTTCAAGAAAATATTAATGCTTTACTACATTCAACCCTCAATTTCATATATTTCCTCTTACATCATTGTTACAAATTTATTTTAGTGTGATGCAGAATTTACTTAGGAAGACGATGGTGGCCTCAGTTTGCCTTAATATTGAATGGTTGCGTCAGAAAACCGGGTTGAAGTGAAGTGTGTGAAGGGTTATATTTCCAAAGGTTTCAGCGGAGCACCAAACTCACATATTTAACAAGGCTTTTGTATTAGTTCGGGCATTTCCAGGAGTAGTTGTATGACCCTGGTGGCTGTTTAACCCTTCATTTAAAACCCTCCTAACCTCCCTTTAGGCCTTTTGAAATAGTTGATGTATGAGGCGGAAGCGTCTAAAGAATCTCTCAGGGCCGCAGCGGTTGGCTTCTGGCGTCACTTAGCACCATGCAACGAGATAGGGGACTCGCACTCTATACTCTACTTAAATAACTCTATGGCCGAGCACATACGTTTTACAAGGCCTACATCGGGGTCATGGACCTTTCCTAGGGTAGTTTTATTTTATTTTTCCTTACATAAACGTGAAAAAAAACTTAGTAGGCGCATTTAACCTCCTTTTTTGGCCTGTAGACATAACTGATGTGAGTGGCGGAAGCGTTTATCAAGAATGCCGACCCAAACTTTATGAAAAAGAGCCAAAATTGTGCCTGATAAGGTAATTTAGGCCGAAGTGAATTGATTTAGGCCAAACTCTTGACAAAAAAGCTAGAATTGAGGTTTCATTCAGCCTCAAAAAGACCATCTGGCAACTCGGGACTCGGTGTGTGGCTCTTTAGAATATTCGTGTATTTTAAATGTCCTTTAGCTTTACGGTTATGAACTTTAGGCCCATTAATGTGTTTTTGTAGTCATTAATTAATAGTTCGTCCCTGCTTAAGATTAATAATAAGCGTGGGGGAGGGAC
>NC_066520.1:23912432-23914932 GCF_024679095.1 Eriocheir sinensis | reverse complement strand
TATGAGTAGGGGGAATATGCCCAGAATCGTCCAGAGTGGAGCTTATAGGAAAAACGTTTGTAGAAGAGTTCAAATTAGAGATAGATGAGACAGCGGTGCTGCAGTCTGACCGTTAAGGGAGAGTGAGGGAAAAGAAGGAAGAAGTGAAGTTGGAGATGTGTTTGCTAGATTGGGAAGTCCTGGGAAGAATTATTAGAGAAAGCAAGGTTTTGGCATTTTCTACTGATGAAAGAGTTTTTGGTAAGTCTGAGAACAGATTTTCAAGGGAAGATTCCAGGCAGAAATGCAGATCGTGTTTAGCGGAGTTCGGAAGGTTTTGGTACCTTTTTGTGACGCTGCTCTCTATCTTTGGACAAGCATCAGAACATGTATGCGTGATTAAAACCAAGTAATCCTAAGGTCGTCCTCACCGAGTTGAAGGAAAAGGCCAGAAGCATCGCCTCTTCTAGGGTCCACAGAGGGTGTACAGAAGGATAGGACAGGATACAGGCCAGGATCGAGGAACCCAACGGAGAGAACAGCTTGGACAGGAGTAAGCAGAAGGATTAGAGGTAAGGAAGAGAGTAACTAGTATGTTGGGCCGGTCTCTAAGACGGTCGGGAATACAGTGTAGGGTGCTGGGAACCAACTGCTCTAGGGTCATTATGAGAGAAAAGTTGCAGGCTTGTTCACACCAGGCTGGTACAGAACCACCAGAGCGACAGACAGATAGTGAAAGACAAAAGCTGGCTGGAAAAAAATAATAAGAAGAGCCGGTTTTCCAATTTTCTGAAGAGACTTGCCGTGGCCTGGGACGCCGCCGCCACCGCTGACAATGACAATATTTACTTGATATTCGCGACATACACACAAAAGTTGGGCCGCGGATGAAAGAGAAAAAAGCAAACGACATTTTGAATTGAATAGAAACAACAACAACAACAACAACAACAACAACGGCAACAACAACATCTGAGAATCTATTGTTTAAAAAAAGAAAACATGGAAGGAAAACCCGGAAATAGAAGCGATTACGAATACAGAAGTAGACAAATTGTTAGAGGGAGAATAAAAGAAGCAACCGACATTTGGAATAGAAGGATAGAAGGAAAACAACAGGAACTAGAAATATATATAAGGCAACAGCAACTGGGAATATATATAAAACAACAGGAACTGGGAATATATATAAAACAACAGCAACTGGGAATATATATAAAACAACAGCAACTGGGAATATATAAAACAACAGGAACTGGGAATATATATAAAACAACAGGAACTGGGAATATATATAAAACAACAGCAACTGGGAATATATATTAGTCGAAAATTAACGTAACTACGAACGCAAAAATGGAAAACCTTAATAATAATAGATGAAAAGAGCTGAGTGGAGGATGGGATAAAAAAACAATAGACATTTTGAACTGAATAGAAACAAAAACAAAAAACAAAAGGGGAATCTATTGTTTGAAAAGATAACCAGTAGGGATAAGCTGGAAGTAGGAGAGATTACGAGTAGAAAAAAATAATAGTTAATAGTAAATAATTAGTAATAGAAATAAAAAAAAGAGGAGGAAGAGAAATGAGAGAAGAGGAAAGGAAGAATTGGGAGATGGGAAAGGAGGAGGGAGTGAAGGAAGAAAGGAAGGAAGAACTGAAGGAATGAAGGAAGGAAGTAATGAAATGAATGATTGAAGGAAAGAGAGAAGATAGGAAGTAAAGAGGAAGGCAGGAAGGAAGAACTGAAGGAAGGAAGGAAGGAATGAAATGAATGAATGAAGGAAGGAAGTAGGGAAGAGGAAGGCAGGAAGGAAGGAAGGAAGAAAAGAAAAAATACAAAACAAAATACCAAAAAAAAAGCAAAAAATAAATAGAATGTATGAATGAATGCAGTAGAAAGAAAAGAAAAAAGAAAGAAAGGAAGCAGAGAAGAAAGAATACAAAACAAAATAATAATAAATAAAGTCTAAAACAAAATTCCCCTGAAAAAAAAAATAGAGAGGAAAGAGTTCGATTAAACCTGAGAAGCGTCCGAGTGTGGGGAAATGCGACTCGATCCCTTTTCCTCCTCCTCTTCTTCCCTTTTTCGTCCCAAACGTCTATAATGCCACAGTTTGTCCACGCCCACACACACACACACACACACACACACACACACACACACACACACACACACACGGACGGCAAATCCTTCTTCGTGTGTACACTCTGCTGCTGGACGTGTCTCTCTCTCTCTCTCTCTCTCTCTTATTAATAACGATAATAATAATAATAATAATGGTACGTCTCACTAATTTGAAGAAGAGGAAAAGGAAGAAGAAGAAGAAGAAGAAGAAGAAGAAGAAGAAGAAAGAAGAAGAAAAAGGAGATGAAGGAGGAGGAGGAGGAAGAGGAGGAGGAAAAGAGAGAGGCGACTTAAGACCATTTCAGAGCGCTCGCAAAACTCCTTTCAAAGCAATCGGTGAATTTAAGGAAAGTAAAAAAGGAATTGGATTGAATGTCCACACTTGCGGGC